>NW_025063037.1:0-5196 GCF_018153295.1 Drosophila grimshawi
AAAAATTGCTTACATTTCAATTATAAAAGGTGTTTTAGAATTCGCTCGATCTTTGGAACAAACCTGCATTAAAATAATTTGACTTCCGACTCATCTAAGAAAGATATTAAGGGATATTCTTCGATAAATAGAAAATATATGGAAAGCATTAAATAGGGTCTACCTTGAAATAAATGGCCTTATCTTCGTCAAAAATTGCCCCATTTCAATTATAAAGGTGTTTTTAGAATTCATAGTCTTTGAAACAAAACTGCATTAAAATAATTTGACTTCGACTCATCTAAGAAAGATATTAAGGGATATTCTTCGATAAATAGAAAATATACGGAAAGCATTAAATAGGGTCTACCTTGAAATAAGTAATCCCGATATCTTCGTCAAAAATTGCCCCATTTCAATTATAAAGATGTTTTTAGAAATTCGCTTGATCTTTGAAACAAAACTGCACATTTAAATAATTTGACTTCCGTATCATCTAAAAAAAAGATATTAAAGGGATATTCTTCGATAAATAGAAAATATATGGAAAGCATTAAATAGGGTCTACCTTGAAATAAATGGCCATATCTTCGTCCCGAAGTGCCCCACTTCAATTATAAAGGTGTTTTAAATTCACTCAATCTTTAGACAAAACTGCCCTAAAAAAATTTGACTTCCGACTCATCTCAGAAAGATATTAGGGATATTCTTCGATAAATAGAAAATATAAGGCAAACATTAAATAGACAATCTACCTTGAAATAAATGGCCATATGTTCGTCAAAAATTGCCCCACTTCAATTATAAAGGTGTTTTTAGAATTCACTTAAACTTTCAGAGAGCAAAACTGCATTAAAATAATTTGACTTCCAAATAATCCTAGAAAGATATTAAGGGATATTGTTCGATAAATAGAAAATATATGGAAAGCATTAAATAGTGTCTACCTTGAAATAAATGGCCATATCTTCGTCAAAAATTGCCCCATTTCAATTATAAAGGTGTTTTTAGAATTCACTCGATCTTTGGAACAAAACTGCATTAAAATAATTTGACTTCCGACTCATCTAAGAAAGATATTAAGGGATATTGTTCGATAAATAGAAAATATATGGAAAGCATTAAATAGGGTCTACCTTGAAATAAATGGCCATATCTTCGTCAGAAATTGCACCCTTTCAATTATAAAGGTGTTTTTAGAATTCACTCGATCTTTGGAACGAAAACTGCATTAAAATAATTTGACTTCCGACTCATCTAAGAAAGATATTAAGGGATATTCTTCGATTAATAGAAAATATATGGAAAGCATTAAATAGGGTTCTACCTGAAATAAATGGCCATATCTTCATCTAAAATTGCCCCATTTCAATTATAAAGGTGTTTTTAGAATTCACTTGATCTTTGGAACAAAACTGCATTAAAATAATTTGACTTCCGACTCATCTAAGAAAGATATTAAGGGATATTCTTCGATAAATAGAAAATATATGGAAAGCATTAAATAGGGTCTACCTTGAAATAAATGGCCATATCTTCGTCAAAAATTGCCCCATTTCAATTATAAAGGTGTTTTTAGAATTCACTTGATCTTTGGAACAAAACTGCATTAAAATAATTTGACTTCCGACTCATCTAAGAAAGATATTAAAGGGATATTCTTCGATAAACAGAAAATATATGGAAAGCATTAAATAGGGTCTACCTTGAAATAAATGGCCATATCTTCGTCTAAAATTGCCCCATTTCAATTATAAAGGTGTTTTTAGAATTCACTCGATCTTTGGAACAAAACTGCATTAAAATAATTTGACTTCCGACTCATCTAAGAAAGATATTAAGGGATATTCTTCGATAAATAGAAAATATATGGAAAGCATTAAATAGGGTCTACCTTGAAATAAATGGCCATATCTTCGTCAAAAATTGCCCCATTTCAATTATAAAGGTGTTTTTAGAATTCACTTGATCTTTGGAACAAAACTGCATTAAAATAATTTGACTTCCGACTCATCTAAGAAAGATATTAAGGGATATTCTTCGATAAATAGAAAATATATGGAAAGCATTAAATAGGGTCTACCTTGAAATAAATGGCCATATCTTCGTCAAAAATTGCCCCATTTCAATTATAAAGGTGTTTTTAGAATTCACTCGATCTTTGGAACAAAACTGCATTAAAATAATTTGACTTCCGACTCATCTAAGAAAGATATTAAGGATATTCTTCGATAAATAGAAAATATATGGAAAGCATTAAATAGGGTCTACCTTGAAATAAATGGCCATATCTTCGTCAAAAATTGCCCCATTTCAATTATAAAGGTGTTTTTAGAATTCACTCGATCTTTGGAACAAAACTGCATTAAAATAATTTGACTTCCGACTCATCTAAGAAAGATATTAAGGGATATTCTTCGATAAATAGAAAATATATGGAAAGCATTAAATAGGGTCTACCTTGAAATAAATGGCCATATCTTCGTCAAAAATTGCCCCATTTCAATTATAAAGGTGTTTTTAGAATTCGCTTGATCTTTGGAACAAAACTGCATTAAAATAATTTGACTTCCGACTCATCTAAGAAAGATATTAAGGGATATTCTTCGATAAATAGAAAATATATGGAAAGCATTAAATAGGGTCTACCTTGAAATAAATGGCCATATCTTCGTCAAAAATTGCCCCATTTCAATTATAAAAAGGTGTTTTTAGAAAATTCACTTGATCTTTGGAACAAAACTGCATTAAAATAATTTGACTTCCGACTCATCTAAGAAAAGATATTAAGGGATATTCTTCGATAAATAGAAAATATATGGAAAGCATTAAATAGGGTCTACCTTGAAATAAATGGCCATATCTTCGTCAAAAATTGCCCCATTTCAATTATAAAGGTGTTTTTTAGAATTCACTTGATCTTTGGAACAAAACTGCATTAAAATAATTTGACTTCCGACTCATCTAAGAAAGATATTAAGGGATATTCTTCGATAAATAGAAAATATATGGAAAGCATTAAATAGGGTCTACCTTGAAATAAATGGCCATATCTTCGTCAAAAATTGCCCCATTTCAATTATAAAGGTGTTTTTAGAATTCACTCGATCTTTTGGAACAAAACTGCATTAAAATAATTTGACTTCCGACTCATCTAAGAAAGATATTAAGGGATATTCTTCGATAAATAGAAAATATATGGAAAGCATTAAATAGGGTCTACCTTGAAATAAATGGCCATATCTTCGTCAAAAATTGCCCCATTTCAATTATAAAGGTGTTTTTAGAATTCACTCGATCTTTGGAACAAAACTGCATTAAAATAATTTGACTTCCGACTCATCTAAGAAAGATATTAAGGGATATTCTTCGATAAATAGAAAATATATGGAAAGCATTAAATAGGGTCTACCTTGAAATAAATGGCCATATCTTCGTCAAAAATTGCCCCATTTCAATTATAAAGGTGTTTTTAGAATTCACTTGATCTTTGGAACAAAACTGCATTAAAATAATTTGACTTCCGACTCATCTAAGAAAGATATTAAGGGATATTCTTCGATAAATAGAAAATATATGGAAAGCATTAAATAGGGTCTACCTTGAAATAAATGGCCATATCTTCGTCAAAAATTGCCCCATTTCAATTATAAAGGTGTTTTTTAGAATTCACTTGATCTTTGGAACAAAACTGCATTAAAATAATTTGACTTCCGACTCATCTAAGAAAGATATTAAGGGATATTCTTCGATAAATAGAAAATATATGGAAAGCATTAAATAGGGTCTACCTTGAAATAAATGGCCATATCTTCGTCAAAAATTGCCCCATTTCAATTATAAAGGTGTTTTTAGAATTCATGATCTTTGGAACAAAACTGCATTAAAATAATTTGACTTCCGACTCATCTAAGAAAGATATTAAGGGATATTCTTCGATAAATAGAAAATATATGGAAAGCATTAAATAGGGTCTACCTTGAAATAAATGGCCATATCTTCGTCAAAAATTGCCCCATTTCAATTATAAAGGTGTTTTTAGAATTCACTTGATCTTTGGAACAAAACTGCATTAAAATAATTTGACTTCCGACTCATCTAAGAAAGATATTAAGGGATATTCTTCGATAAATAGAAAATATATGGAAAGCATTAAATAGGGTCTACCTTGAAATAAATGGCCATATCTTCGTCAAAAATTGCCCCATTTCAATTATAAAGGTGTTTTTAGAATTCACTTGATCTTTGGAACAAAACTGCATTAAAATAATTTGACTTCCGACTCATCTAAGAAAGATATTAAGGGATATTCTTCGATAAATAGAAAATATATGGAAAGCATTAAATAGGGTCTACCTTGAAATAAATGGCCATATCTTCGTCAAAAATTGCCCCATTTCAATTATAAAAGGTGTTTTTAGAATTCACTTGATCTTTTGAACAAAACTGCATTAAAATAATTTGACTTCCGACTCATCTAAGAAAGATATTAAGGGATATTCTTCGATAAATAGAAAATATATGGAAAGCATTAAATAGGGTCTACCTTGAAATAAATGGCCATATCTTCGTCAAAAATTGCCCCATTTCAATTATAAAGGTGTTTTTAGAATTCACTTGATCTTTGGAACAAAACTGCATTAAAATAATTTGACTTCCGACTCATCTAAGAAAGATATTAAGGGATATTCTTCGATAAATAGAAAATATATGGAAAGCATTAAATAGGGTCTACCTTGAAATAAATGGCCATATCTTCGTCAAAAATTGCCCCATTTCAATTATAAAGGTGTTTTTAGAATTCACTTGATCTTTGGAACAAAACTGCATTAAAATAATTTGACTTCCGACTCATCTAAGAAAGATATTAAAGGGATATTCTTCGATAAATAGAAAATATATGGAAAGCATTAAATAGGGTCTACCTTGAAATAAATGGCCATATCTTCGTCAAAAATTGCCCCATTTCAATTATAAAGGTGTTTTTAGAATTCACTTGATCTTTTGGAACAAAACTGCATTAAAATAATTTGACTTCCGACTCATCTAAGAAAGATATTAAGGGATATTCTTCGATTAATAGAAAATATATGGAAAGCATTAAATAGGGTCTACCTTGAAATAAATGGCCATATCTTCGTCAAAATTGCCCCATTTCAATTATAAAGTGTTTTTAGAATTCACTCGGATCTTTGGAACAAAACTGCATTAAAATAA
>NW_025063038.1:0-33702 GCF_018153295.1 Drosophila grimshawi
TGCCCCATTTCAATTATAAAGGTGTTTTTAGAATTCACTCGATCTTTGGAACAAAACTGCATTAAAATAATTTGACTTCCGACTCATCTAAGAAAGATATTAAGGGATATTCTTCGATAAATAGAAAATATATGGAAAGCATTAAATAGGGTCTACCTTGAAATAAATGGCCATATCTTCGTCAAAAATTGCCCCATTTCAATTATAAAGGTGTTTTTAGAATTCACTCGATCTTTGGAACAAAACTGCATTAAAATAATTTGACTTTCGACTCATCTTAGAAAGGTATTAAGGGATATTCTTCGATAAATAGAAAATATATTGAAAGCATTAAATAGGCTCTACCTTGAAATAAATGGCCATATCTTCGTCAAAAATTGCTCCATTTCAATTATAAAGGTGTTTTTAGAATTTGCTCGATCTTTGAAATAAAACTGCATTAAAATAATTTGACTTCCGACTCATCTAAGAAAGATATTAAGGGATATTCTTTGATTAACAGAAAATATTTGGAAAGTATTAAATAGGGTCTACCTTGAAATAAATGGCTATATCTTCGTCAAAAATTGCCCCATTTCAATTATAAAGGTGTTTTTAGAATTTACTCAATCTTTGGAACAAAACTGCATTAAAATAATTTGACTTCCGACTCATCTAAGACAGATATTAAGGGATATTCTTCGATAAATAGAAAATATATGGAAAGCATTAAATAGGCTCTACCTTGAAATAAATGGCCATATCTTCGTCAAAAATTGCCCCATTTCAATTATAAAGGTGTTTTTAGAATTCACTCGATCTTTGAAACAAAACTGCATTAAAATAATTTGACTTTCGACTCATCTAAGAAAGGTATTAAGGGATATTCTTCGATTAACAGAAAATATATGGAAAGCATTAAATAGGGTCTATCTTGAAATAAATGGCCATATCTTCGTCAAAAATTGCCCCATTTCAATTATAAAGGTGTTTTTAGAATTCACTCGATCTTTGGAACAAAACTGCATTAAAATAATTCGACTTCCGACTCATCTAAGAAAGATATTAAGGGATATTCTTCGATTAATAGAAAATATAAGCCAAACATTAAATAGGGTCAACCTTGAAATAAATGGCCATATCTTCGTCAACAATTGCCCCATTTCAATTATAAAGGTGTTTTTAGAATTCACTCGATCTTTGAAACAAAACTGCATTAAAATAATTTAACTTCCGACTCATCTAAGAAAGATATTAAGGGATATTCTTCCTGGTCTGAGAACTTGTGGGATGGTTCGGATGGGGCTGAGCTGAGGCCACCAGGCGGGTCGCGGGTTGCGGATAGCGAACGGCCTCCCCTCGGGGAGGTTAGCTGCGAATAATACGATACTTTTCGTAAATAAGCAGTCCCGGACAAACAGTGGGTGCGATTATGCCGATCGCACCGACAAGGCGCTTGTGTCGCCGCCTTCTAAAGTATAGCCTCACACATCCCCCTATCTCCCCACAAAACTACCTACCACATCCTATCCCCTCATCTCACTCCGGGCCGGACTAAGGCGTTATTCGAACCGTGCCGAGAGTCAGCCTGGCTGGGGGCCCGGATTAAAACTAGCCCAGTCTTTAACGGTGAGCTCAGGCAAATGGCGACCGTCTGTTCTAATTCAGCCTTACCCGGGTATTGCGGATCTCTGCCCGGGCGGACACTTACTTCTCCGCAGCTCGTGGGATTCCATGAAAAAGTTACAGTACATAAAGATATCGCAGGATCTCCCTGCGGAACTTGTCGCAAGACAATTAGAGGGTCATATCCCTGACGGAGAACGACCCTTGCGTGTGGTAGACAATCCTCCACACCGTGCTGCTCCAGCAACAAGTAGGAGAGTGCCACGGGCACGAGAAACTCCGGCTGTGAGGCATGGGAGACCGATGGCTGGTACACTCAGACCACCGCACCCAACACCGAACAGCGCGAGGCAAGGCGCTCAGCGCCCAAAGAGGAAGGGAGAGCTCCTGCCACCAAGGGGTCAACCCGGTGGGCTGGATGACCCGAACCGGAGAAATCTCTGCGGTTCAAGGGTCAAGTGGTACCTCCGGTACCTCCAGCAGGGACTCAACCCCGATGAAGCCCTGAAAAAGGCCAAAGAGCCCAGGGAGGAGGTTGCAGCACCCGCGCCAGCCTCGAAAAGGCGGAGCAGCAGTCTCACACCTCCGGTGGCCACCCCCAAGAGGATGTGCCCGGGGGTTGTGGGCGCTGCCCGCGGCTCGGCAGCGGCAAAGGTGCTGAAGAACAATGGGGCAGGTAATCTGGACCTGCGCCCAAGCACATCGCGTGCAGCGGCCACGAAGCCCAGCTCGCCGACACCCACCGAGCCTCGCCTGTCCTATGCAGACATGGCAAAAAAGGTAAAGGTGGCTGTGTTGCCCGTGGGCTTCCCAAGGGTCATGCTCAGTCACGGAGATTTATCTGTGTTGGAAGAGGCCATCATTGACGAAGTCATTGCGTCTGATGGAGATGTCGCGGTCTCATTCGTGGGCATTCACTTCCGGGTTGGATTCCTGGTAATTGAATGCTCCGATGAGACCTCAGCCGATTGGCTAAGGATTGCAACTTCGAGGCTACAGTCGTGGAAGGGCGTGCCCCTTGAGTGCAAGATGGGGGACGACATTCCGTCGCCCCACTGCATCACGCTGTTCTGCCCCAGGAGTGCAGCTCGGTCTACCGAATCCCTGTTGGCTCTGCTGAGGAACCAGAACAGGATCGAGACCGACACCTGGAAGGTGATCTCCAGGAGGAACGAGGGTGGAGGAGCCCTCCTGGTGATCGGGATAGATGAACTATCCAAGAATGTTATTGTGGAGAAGGGGCACCAGGTCTTCTTCCGTTATGGGACCATCCCCGTAAGTGGACTGAAGAAAAAGAAGACTGCAGAAAGGCCCCAACTTGCTCCAACGGGCAGAGAGGATGTCTCGGTGGGCAACACCACCACATCGGACACTCCTGCCCCGGAGCAGGGCAGTCCGACTGCGCAGCCCACCGACCCGTCGGAGGACCTCGCAGAAGACGAAGAACTGGCAGATGCGACGCTCTGCCAGGCGGAGATGCTGGGGGACGACGATATCCCCATGTCCTCGCAGGAGCTGGAGGAGGAGCTGCAGGATGCAGCTGAAGCTGACGTCACTATGACGAGCAGCGGTGACGGGGACTGCTCCAGGCCCCATTCACCGTGTCAGCTGGAGCCTCCCAAAAGTAGATGTCAAATGTCATCAACACAGGGCTAGCCCAGGTAAACATCCACCGAGCTAAGGCAGCCTCGGCGGTCTTAGCAAGGATGTTTACCAACAAACACCTTGGGCTGGCCCTGGTACAGGAGCCGTGGGTGAACGATGGCATCAAGGGCCTGTTCACAGTCGACTCAAAGGTAATCTGGGATCGGAGAGATCCAGCACCCAGAGCTTGTATCATGGTAAGGAAAAGTATTAACTTTACTATCCTTTCAGAATTCCTGACTAGAGACTGCGTTCCCTTACTGGTTTACACCAAGGGCAGCGCGGTCTCTATGGTTATCGTATCCGCATACTTCGCAGGGGATGCACCCTGCCCGCCACCAGAGATCGAGAAGCTGGTGGAGTACTGCAGAAAAGAGAAGATGCCGGTGCTCATCGGATGCGATGCCAATGCGCACCATACTATATGGGGCAGCAGTGACATCAATCTAAGGGGTGAGTGCCTAACTGATTTTATTTTCAAATATAATCTAGAACTAGGTAATGTCGGATCTACACCGACATTTGTCACCAGGATCAGGGAAGAGGTGCTAGACATCACCCTGATCAATCGGTCCCTAAAGCCTCACCTTAGGGACTGGCATGTTTCCCAAGAGGAATCCATGTCTGATCATAGGACTATCCTATTTAACTTAAAATTAAATACGGATAGTAGCACACAAAGTCGCAACCCTAGAAAAACCAACTGGGAAGGGTACAAGTCGACCCTAGGACTTTCCCTAGCCAACGGGCTGTCTGGTAATCCCAGAAGGCCGCTAGAGCTTGACAGGGCTATTGGTTACCTCAATAAATGCATAACCAAGGCATTTGAGGATAACTGCCCGGTAGGGAAAAAGTACATGGAAAAAGATGCCCCATGGTGGAACGACAGCCTAGAAAGGCTGCGCGTGACCACACGTCGCCTCTTCAATAAGGCAAAGAGGGACGGAATATGGGAGCAGTACCGTGAGAGCCTGACCTCCTATAATAAGGAGATAAGGAAGGCCAAACGGAAGAATTACAGAAACTTCTGCGAAGGCATAGTTAGCACAAGCGAAGGCGCCAGGCTCCATAGAATACTGGCGAAACGAGCGCCTGATGCGAACTTAGCACTGAAGCGTGGGGATAACTCCTTTACGAGCACTGATCTGCAGAAACTAGCATTACTCTTCGAGACACACTTCCCAGGAAGTACACCCCTGCAGGAAGAGGCTATCGAGAGGGAAAGTAGATACAGGCCGTCAACTGACGACTGGGCATGCGCCAAGTCGACAGTCTCAAGGGAGAGACTTAATTGGGCAGTTGGAACATTCCAACCCTATAAGTCCCCTGGAATGGACGGCATATCGCCAGCCTTCCTTCAAACGGGACAGGAAATACTTCTCTCCCGTATTAGGAAAGCATTAGTAAGTAGCCTAGCCCTCGGATACATACCGGGCGCATGGAGAAGAGCTAGGGTAGTCTTCATCCCCAAGGCAGGGAAGAAAGACATTACCAGCCCAAAGTCCTTCAGACCCATCAGCTTAACATCGTTTTTACTGAAAACGTTGGAAAAGCTGGTGGACTATAAAATCAGAAGCACTTTGCTTAAGCAAAGGCCGCTGCACCCAACGCAGCATGCATACAGAGTAGGCAGGTCCACGGACACAGCACTTTATCAGCTGCGACGTACTTTGAGTGCGGCAATTGATAATAAGGAAGTAGCACTGTGCGCCTTCTTAGATATAGAAGGTGCCTTTGATAACACATCGCACGATGCAATCAATGCTACTCTTGAAAGAAGAGGCCTGGACCATACCACCAGCAGATGGATAATGGCACTGCTACGGTCCAGACAAGCCACGGCATCATTACATGATAGCACTGTAACAGTCCTAACCACCAAAGGCTGTCCCCAAGGGGGGGGTGTTGTCTCCGCTACTCTGGAGTCTGTTAGTAGACGAACTACTAAACAGACTTGCCAACAGTGGTATTCAATGTCAAGGTTATGCCGATGACATTGTTATCATAGCGCGAGGCAAATTTGAAGAATCACTCTGTGACATAGTCCAGTCAGGGATAAGGATAACGTATGACTGGTGTAGGGAGGTTGGACTCAACCTAAACCCTACGAAAACAGTCATCGTTCCCTTTACCAGACGACATAAGTTACAGAGGATGAGACAAATATGGCTCTCAGGGACCCTACTAGAAACAAGTAGGGAGGTCAAATACCTGGGAGTCACTTTTGACAGCAGACTTAACTTTGGCACCCATGTGCAAAACACGATATTAAAGTGCTCCAGGGCGCTTTATGCATGTCGTAGTATTGCCGGCAAATCATGGGGAACATCACCAAAAATATTAAGATGGCTGTACCTGATGGTAGTAAGACCCATGTTAACCTATGGGGTGGTTGCATGGGGTGACAGGGCGCGGATGATCACCGTGAAGAAACAACTACAAAAGTTGCAAAGAATGGCCTGCGTATGTATGACAGGAGCTATGCGCACCTGCCCCACAATGGCCCTTGAAGCCTTAATGGAGCTCACACCACTCCACCATATCATAAGGCTCAAGCAGAAAGCTACGCTTCTCAGGATATCAGCAGAAGGAGTTGGGGGCAACCATATCCTAAGCCACAAGGATGCCCAACTCCTTTCAAACGAACTACCCCTACTGACGCAACCTAGGGACGAAATGGCAGCCGAATACATATTCGAGCGAAATTTCACAGTTCGTATGAGTAGTAAAAGGGAATGGACAACTCTGGATGAAGTCCATCCCATGAAACCGCACACCATAAAATGGTACACCGATGGATCACTCACGAATCAGGGCACCGGCCTTGGAGTGGTGGGTCCTCGGGTATTTTACCATGAATCCCTGGGAACGCACACCAGCATATTTCAGGCTGAGGTGTGTGCGATAGGGAGATGTGCGGACATCAACATAGAACGTAACTATCGGAATACGGATATATCCATCCTATCCGATAGTCAAGCAGCATTGAAAGCTATAATGGGGACTAAGATAACATCGAAGGTAGTCCATGAAGTTCGTTCAAAGCTAGACCTGCTCGGGACTCACAACAGGCTCACCCTACGATGGGTCCCGGGTCACAGGGACATAGCGGGAAACGAGGCGGCTGACAAGCAAGCAAGAATGGGGGCAGAAAGGCCCCTAACAGGACCAGAACCGTATTGTGGCATAGGGAGACACACTATACGACTGGAACTTAGAAACGAGGAGAGACAGAGACGGCATCAGAGCTGGTCAGAGGCAGTAGGACTCCGACAAGCCAGATGCCTCCTTGGTGGTTATAATCTTGTACGTTTTAAACAGATTATAACCATGGGAAAGAACAACCTTAGGATACTTACCGGTCTATTGACAGGACACTGTAGACTAAGGAGTCACCTGACAAAATTGGGTATATATAGTAGCGATCTCAGCAGGTTTTGTGAAAGAGAGGAGGAATCCTCGATGCACATCCTGGTAGAATGTGTCGCCTTAATTAGAAGAAGAAGCAGCATCCTAGGGGCGCATGTTTTGAATTACAAAGACATAGTAGACCTCAACCCAACAAAGATCCTCACGTTCGTAAGGGAGTTGGGGCTGATGGAAGAGCTATAGGCTCAGAAGGGGGGCACAATAGATCAAATAGGTCGCGGTGCAGCTTCCCCCCAAATAATAATAATAAGGGATATTCTTCGATTAATAGAAAATATAAGCCAAACATTAAATAGGGTCAACCTTGAAATAAATGGCCATATCTTCGTCAAAAATTGCCCCATTTCAATTATAAAGGTGTTTTTAGAATTCACTCGATCTTTGAAACAAAACTGCATTAAAATAATTTGACTTCCGACTCATGTAAGACAGATATTAAGGGATATTCTTCGATAAATAGAAAATATATGGAAAGCATTAAATAGGGTCTACCTTGAAATAAATGGCCATATCTTCGTCAAAAATTGCCCCATTTCAATTATAAAGGTGTTTTTAGAATTCACTCGATCTTTGAAACAAAACTGCATTAAAATAATTTGACTTCCGACTCATCTAAGAAAGATATTAAGGGATATTCTTCGATAAATAGAAAATATATGGAAAGCATTAAATAGGGTCTACCTTGAAATAAATGGCCATATCTTCGTCAAAAATTGCCCCATTTCAATTATAAAGGTGTTTTTAGAATTCACTCGATCTTTGGAACAAAACTGTATTAAAATAATTTGACTTTCGACTCATCTTAGAAAGGTATTAAGGGATATTCTTCGATAAATAGAAAATATATTGAAAGCATTAAATAGGGTCTACCTTGAAATAAATGGCCATATCTTCGTCAAAAATTGCTCCATTTCAATTATAAAGGTGTTTTTAGAATTTGCTCGATCTTTGAAATAAAACTGCGTTAAAATAATTTGACTTCCGACTCATCTAAGAAAGATATTAAGGGATATTCTTTGATTAACAGAAAATATTTGGAAAGTATTAAATAGGGTCTACCTTGAAATAAATGGTTATATCTTCGTCAAAAATTGCCCCATTTCAATTATAAAGGTGTTTTTAAAATTTACTCAATCTTTGGAACAAAACTGCATTAAAATAATTTGACTTCCGACTCATCTAAGAAAGATATTAAGGGATATTCTTCGATTAACAGAAAATATATGGAAATCATTAAATAGGGTCTACCTTGAAATAAATGGCCATATCTTCGTCAAAAATTGCCCCATTTCAATTATAAAGGTGTTTTTAGAATTCACTCGATCTTTGGAATAAAACTGCATTAAAATAATTTGACTTTCGACTCATCTTAGAAAGGTATTAAGGGATATTCTTCGATAAATAGAAAATATATTGAAAGCATTAAATAGGGTCTACCTTGAAATAAATGGCCATATCTTCGTCAAAAATTGCCCCATTTCAATTATAAAGGTGTTTTTAGAATTTGCTCGATCTTTGAAATAAAACTGCGTTAAAATAATTTGACTTCCGACTCATCTAAGAAAGATATTAAGGGATATTCTTTGATTAACAGAAAATATTTGGAAAGTATTAAATAGGGTCTACCTTGAAATAAATGGCTATATCTTCGTCAAAAATTGCCCCATTTCAATTATAAAGGTGTTTTTAGAATTTACTCAATCTTTGGAACAAAACTGCATTAAAATAATTTGACTTCCGACTCATCTAAGACAGATATTAAGGGATATTCTTCGATAAATAGAAAATATATGGAAAGCATTAAATAGGCTCTACCTTGAAATAAATGGCCATATCTTCGTCAAAAATTGCCGCATTTCAATTATAAAGGTGTTTTTAGAATTCACTCAATCTTTGAAACAAAACTGCATTAAAATAATTTGACTTTCGACTCATCTAAGAAAGGTATTAAGGGATATTCTTCGATTAACAGAAAATATATGGAAAGCATTAAATAGGGTCTATCTTGAAATAAATGGCCATATCTTCGTCAAAAATTGCCCCATTTCAATTATAAAGGTCTTTTTAGAATTCGCTCAATCTTTGGAACACAATTGCATTAAAATAATTTGACTTCCGACTCAGCTAAGAAAGATATTAAGGGATATTCTTCGACAAATAGAAAATATATGGAAAGCATTAAATAGGCTCTACCTTGAAATAAATGGCCATATCTTCGTCAAAAATTGCCCCATTTCAATTATAAAGGTGTTTTTAGAATTCACTCGATCTTTGAAACAAAACTGCATTAAAATAATTTGACTTCCGACTCATCTAAAAAAGATATTAAGGGATATTCTTTGATTAACAGAAAATATATGAAAAGTATTAAATAGGGTCTACCTTGAAATAAATGGCCATATCTTCGTCAAAATTGCCCGATTTCATTATACAGGTGTTTTTAAAATTCACTCGATCTTTGGAATAAAACTGCATTAAAATAATTTGACTTCCGACTCATCTAAGAAAGATATTAAGGGATATTCTTTGATTATTAGAAAATATATGGAAAGCATTAAATAGGGTCAACCTTGAAATAAATGGTCATTTCTTCGTCAAAAATTGCTCCATTTCAATTATAAAGGTGATTTTAGAATTGACTTAATCTTTGGAACAAAACTGCATTAAAACAATTTGACTTCCGACTCATCTAAGAAAGATATTAAGGGATATTCTTCGATTAATAGAAAATATAAGCCAAACATTAAATAGGGTCTACCTTGAAATAAATGGCCATATCTTCGTCTAAAGTTGCCCCATTTCAATTATAAAGGTGTTTTTAGTATTCACTCGATCATTGGAACAAAACTGCATTAAAATAATTTGACTTCCGACTCATCTAAGAAAGATATTAAGGGATATTCCTCGATAAATAGAAAATATATGGAAAGCATTAAATAGGGTTTACCTTGAAATAAATGGTCATATCTTCGTCAAAAATTGCCCCATTTCAATTATAAAGGTGTTTTTAGAATTCACTCGATCTTTGAAACAAAACTGCATTAAAATAATTTGAATTTCGTCTCATCTAAGAAAGATATTAAGGGATATTCTTCGATTAATAGAAAATATAAGCCAAACATTAAATAGGGTCAACCTTGAAATAAATGGCCATATCTTCGTCAAAAATTGCCCCATTTCAATTATAAAGGTGTTTTCAGAATTCACTCGATCTTTGGAACAAAACTGCATTAAAATAATTCGACTTCCGACTCATCTAAGAAAGATATTAAGGGATATTCTTCGATTAATAGAAAATATAAGCCAAACATTAAATAGGGTCAACCTTGAAATAAATGGCCATATCTTCGTCAAAAACTGCCCCATTTCAATTATACAGGTGTTTTTAGAATTCACTCGATCTTTGGAACAAAACTGCATTAAAATAATTTGACTTCCGACTCATCTAAGAAAGATATTAAGGGATATTCTTCGATAAATAGAAAATATATGGAAAGCATTAAATAGGGTCTACCTTGAAATAAATGGCCATATCTTCGTCAAAAATTGCCCCATTTCAATTATAAAGGTGTTTTTAGAATTCACTCGATCTTTGGAATAAAACTGCATTAAAATAATTTGACTTCCGACTCATCTAAGAAAGATATTAAGGGATATTCTTCGATTAACAGAAAATATATGGAAAGCATTAAATAGGGTCTACCTTGAAATAAATGGCCATGTCTTCGTCAAAAATTGCTCCATTTCAATTATAAAGGTGTTTTTAGAATTCACTCAATCTTTGGAATAAAACTGCGTTAAAATAATTTGACTTCCGACTCATCTAAGAAAGATATTAAGGGATATTCTTTGATTAACAGACAATATTTGGAAAGTATTTAATAGGGTCTACCTTGAAATAAATGGCTATATCTTCGTCAAACATTGCCCCATTTTAATTATAAAGGTGTTTTTAGAATTCACTCGATCTTTGAAACAAAACTGCATTAAAATAATTTATCTTCCGACTCATCTAAGAAAGGTATTAAGGGATATTCTTCGATAAATAGAAAATATATGGAGAGCATTAAATAGGGTCTACCTTAAAATACATGGCCATATCTTCGTCTAAAATTGCCCCATTTCAATTATAAAGATGTTTTTAGAATTTACTCGATCTTTGGAACAAAACTGCATTAAAATAATTTGACTTCCGACTTATCTAAGACAGATATTAAGGGATATTCTTCGATTAATAGAAAATATAAGCCAAAGCATTAAATAGGGTCAACCTTGAAATAAATGGCCATATCTTCGTCAAAAATTGCCCCATTTCAATTATAAAGGTGTTTTTAGAATTCACTCGATCTTTGAAACAAAACTGCATTAAAATTATTTGACTACCGACTCATCTAAGACAGATATTAAGGGATATTCTTCGATAAATAGAAAATATATGGAAAGCATTAAATAGGGTCTACCTTGAAATAAATGGCCATATCTTCGTCAAAAATTGCCCCATTTCAATTATAAAGGTGTTTTTAGAATTCACTCGATCTTTGGAAACAAAACTGCATTAAAATAATTTGACTTCCGACTCATCTAAGAAAGGTATTAAGGGATATTCTTCGATTAACAGAAAATATATGGAAAGCATTAAATAGGGTCTACCTTGAAATAAATGGCCATATCTTCGTCAAAAATTGCCCCATTTCAATTATAAAGGTGTTTTTAGAATTCACTCGATCTTTGGAACAAAACTGCATTAAAATAATTTGACTTCCGACTCATCTAAGAAAGGTATTAAGGGATATTCTTCGATTAAATAGAAAATATATGGAAAGCATTAAATAGGGTCTACCTTGAATTAAATGGCCATATCTTCGTCAAAAAATGCCCCATTTCAAATATAAAGGTGTTTTTAGAATTCACTCGATCTTTGGAACAAAACTGCATTAAAATAATTTGTCTTATGACTCATCTAAGAAAGATATTAAGGGATATTCTTCGATAAATAGAAAATATATGGAAAGCATTAAATAGGGTCTACCTTGAAATAAATGGCCATATCTTCGTCTAAAATTGCCCCATTTCAATTATAAAGGTGTTTTTAGAATTCACTCAATCTTTGGAACAAAACTGCATTAAAATAATTTGACTTCCGACTCATCTAAGAAAGATATTAAGGGATATTCTTCGATTAATAGAAAATATAAGCCAAACATTAAATAGGGTCAACCTTGAAATAAATGGCCATATCTTCGTCAAAAATTGCCCCATTTCAATTATAAAGGTGTTTTTAGAATTCACTCGATCTTTGGAACAAAACTGCATTAAAATAATTCGACTTCCGACTCATCTCAGAAGGATATTAAGGGATATTCTTCGATTAATAGAAAATATAAGCCAAACATTAAATAGGGTCAACCTTGAAATAAATGGCCATATCTTCGTCAAAAACTGCCCCATTTCAATTATACAGGTGTTTTTAGAATTCACTCGATCTTTGAAACAAAACTGCATTAAAATAATTTGTCTTCCGACTCATCTAAGAAAGATATTAAGGGATATTCTTCGATAAATAGAAAATATATGGAAAGCATTAAATAGGGTCTACCTTGAAATAAATGGCCATATCTTCGTCAACAATTGCCCCATTTCAATTATAAAAATGTTTTTAGAATTCACTCGATCTTTGAAACAAAACTGCATTAAAATAATTTATCTTCCGACTCATCTAAGAAAGGTATTAAGGGATATTCTTCGATAAATAGAAAATATATGGAGAGCATTAAATAGGGTCTACCTTAAAATACATGGCCATATCTTCGTCTAAAATTGCCCCATTTCAATTATAAAGATGTTTTTAGAATTTACTCGATCTTTGGAACAAAACTGCATTAAAACAATTTGACTTCCGACTTATCTAAGACAGATATTAAGGGATATTCTTCGATTAATAGAAAATATAAGCCAAACATTAAATAGGGTCAACCTTGAAATAAATGGCCATATCTTCGTCAAAAATTGCCCCATTTCAATTATAAAGGTGTTTTTAGAATTCACTCGATCTTTGAAACAAAACTGCATTAAAATTATTTGACTACCGACTCATGTAAGACAGATATTAAGGGATATTCTTCGATAAATAGAAAATATATGGAAAGCATTAAATAGGGTCTACCTTGAAATAAATGGCCATATCTTCGTCAAAAATTGCCCCATTTCAATTATAAAGGTGTTTTTAGAATTCACTCGATCTTTGGAACAAAACTGCATTAAAATAATTTGACTTCCGACTCATCTAAGAAAGATATTAAGGGATATTCTTCGATAAATAGAAAATATATGGAAAGCATTAAATAGGGTTTACCTTGAAATAAATGGCCATATCTCCGTCAAAAATTGCCCCATTTCAATTATAAAGGTGTTTTTAGAATTCACTCGATCTTTGGAACAAAACTGCATTAAAATAATTTGACTTTCGACTCATCTTAGAAAGGTATTAAGGGATATTCTTCGATAAATAGAAAATATATTGAAAGCATTAAATAGGGTCTACCTTGAAATAAATGGCCATATCTTCGTCAAAAATTGCCCCATTTCAATTATAAAGGTGTTTTTAAAATTTGCTCGATCTTTGAAATAAAACTGCATTAAAATAATTTGACTTCCGACTCATCTAAGAAAGATAATAAGGGATATTCTTCGATTAATAGAAAATATATGGAAAGCATTAAATAGGGTCTACCTTGAAAAAAATGGCTATATCTTCGTCAAAAATTGCCCCATTTCAATTATAAAGGTGTTTTTAGAATTTACTCAATCTTTGGAACAAAACTGCATTAAAATAATTTGACTTCCGACTCATCAAAGACAGATATTAAGGGATATTCTTCGATAAATAGAAAATATATGGAAAGCATTAAATAGGCTCTACCTTGAAATAAATGGCCATATCTTCGTCAAAAATTGCCCCATTTCAATTATAAAGGTGTTTTTAGAATTCACTCGATCTTTGAAACAAAACTGCATTAAAATAATTTGACTTTCGACTCATCTAAGGAAGGTATTAAGGGATATTCTTCGATTAACAGAAAATATATGGAAAGCATTAAATAGGGTCTATCTTGAAATAAATGGCCATATCTTCGTCAAAAATTGCCCCATTTCAATTATAAAGGTGTTTTTAGAATTCACTCGATCTTTGGAACAAAACTGCATTAAAATAATTCGACTTCCGACTCATCTAAGAAAGATATTAAGGGATATTCTTCGATTAATAGAAAATATAAGCCAAACATTAAATAGGGTCAACCTTGAAATAAATGGCCATATCTTCGTCAAAAACTGCCCCATTTCAATTATACAGGTGTTTTAAGAATTCACTCGATCTTTGAAACAAAACTGCATTAAAATAATTTGTCTTCCGACTCATCTAAGAAAGATATTAAGGGATATTCTTCGATAAATAGAAAATATATGGAAAGCATTAAATACGGTCTACCTTGAAATAAATGGCCATATCTTCGTCAACAATTGCCCCATTTCAATTATAAAGGTGTTTTTAGAATTCACTCGATCTTTGAAACAAAACTGCATTAAAATAATTTATCTTCCGACTCATCTAAGAAAGGTATAAGGGATATTCTTCGATAAATAGAAAATATATGGAGAGCATTAAATAGGGTCTACCTTAAAATACATGGCCATATCTTCGTCTAAAATTGCCCCATTTCAATTATAAAGATGTTTTTAGAATTTACTCGATCTTTGGAACAAAACTGCATTAAAACAATTTGACTTCCGACTTATCTAAGACAGATATTAAGGGATATTCTTCGATAAATAGAAAATATATGGAAAGCATTAAATAGGGTCAACCTTGAAATAAATGGCCATATCTTCGTCAAAAATTGCCCCATTTCAATTATAAAGGTGTTTTTAGAATTCACTCGATCTTTGGAACAAAACTGCATTAAAATAATTTGACTTCCGACTCATCTAAGAAAGATATTAAGGGATATTCTTCGATTAATAGAAAATATAAGCCAAACATTAAATAGGGTCAACCTTGAAATAAATGGCCATATCTTCGTCAAAAATTGCCCCATTTCAATTATAAAGGTGTTTTTAGAATTCACTCGATCTTTGAAACAAAACTGCATTAAAATTATTTGACTACCGACTCATGTAAGACAGATATTAAGGGATATTCTTCGATAAATAGAAAATATATGGAAAGCATTAAATAGGGTCTACCTTGAAATAAATGGCCATATCTTCGTCAAAAATTGCCCCATTTCAATTATAAAGGTGTTTTTAGAATTCACTCGATCTTTGGAACAAAACTGCATTAAAATAATTTGACTTCCGACTCATCTAAGAAAGATATTAAGGGATATTCTTCGATAAATAGAAAATATATGGAAAGCATTAAATAGGGTCTACCTTGAAATAAATGGCCATATCTTCGTCAAAAATTGCCCCATTTCAATTATAAAGGTGTTTTTAGAATTCACTCGATCTTTGGAACAAAACTGCATTAAAATAATTTGACTTTCGACTCATCTTAGAAAGGTATTAAGGGATATTCTTCGATAAATAGAAAATATATTGAAAGCATTAAATAGGGTCTACCTTGAAATAAATGGCCATATCTTCGTCAAAAATTGCTCCATTTCAATTATAAAGGTGTTTTTAGAATTTGCTCGATCTTTGAAATAAAACTGCGTTAAAATAATTTGACTTCCGACTCATCTAAGAAAGATATTAAGGGATATTCTTTGATTAACAGAAAATATTTGGAAAGTATTAAATAGGGTCTACCTTGAAATAAATGGCTATATCTTCGTCAAAAATTGCCCCATTTCAATTATAAAGGTGTTTTTAGAATTTACTCAATCTTTGGAACAAAACTGCATTAAACTAATTTGACTTCCGACTCATCTAAGACAGATATTAAGGGATATTCTTCGATAAATAGAAAATATATGGAAAGCATTAAATAGGCTCTACCTTGAAATAAATGGCCATATCTTCGTCAAAAATTGCCCCATTTCAATTATAAAGGTATTTTTAGAATTCACTCGATCTTTGAAACAAAACTGCATTAAAATAATTTGACTTTCGACTCATCTAAGAAAGGTATTAAGGGATATTCTTCGATTAACAGAAAATATATGGAAAGCATTAAATAGGGTCTATCTTGAAATAAATGGCCATATCTTCGTCAAAAATTGCCCCATTTCAATTATAAAGGTGTTTTTAGAATTCACTCGATCTTTGGAACAAAACTGCATTAAAATAATTCGACTTCCGACTCATCTAAGAAAGATATTAAGGGATATTCTTCGATTAATAGAAAATATAAGCCAAACATTAAATAGGGTCAACCTTGAAATAAATGGCCATATCTTCGTCAAAAACTGCCCCATTTCAATTATACAGGTGTTTTAAGAATTCACTCGATCTTTGAAACAAAACTGCATTAAAATAATTTGTCTTCCGACTCATCTAAGAAAGATATTAAGGGATATTCTTCGATAAATAGAAAATATATGGAAAGCATTAAATACGGTCTACCTTGAAATAAATGGCCATATCTTCGTCAACAATTGCCCCATTTCAATTATAAAGGTGTTTTTAGAATTCACTCGATCTTTGAAACAAAACTGCATTAAAATAATTTATCTTCCGACTCATCTAAGAAAGGTATTAAGGGATATTCTTCGATAAATAGAAAATATATGGAGAGCATTAAATAGGGTCTACCTTAAAATACATGGCCATATCTTCGTCTAAAATTGCCCCATTTCAATTATAAAGATGTTTTTAGAATTTACTCGATCTTTGGAACAAAACTGCATTAAAACAATTTGACTTCCGACTTATCTAAGACAGATATTAAGGGATATTCTTCGATAAATAGAAAATATATGGAAAGCATTAAATAGGGTCAACCTTGAAATAAATGGCCATATCTTCGTCAAAAATTGCCCCATTTCAATTATAAAGGTGTTTTTAGAATTCACTCGATCTTTGGAACAAAACTGCATTAAAATAATTTGACTTCCGACTCATCTAAGAAAGATATTAAGGGATATTCTTCGATTAATAGAAAATATAAGCCAAACATTAAATAGGGTCAACCTTGAAATAAATGGCCATATCTTCGTCAAAAATTGCCCCATTTCAATTATAAAGGTGTTTTTAGAATTCACTCGATCTTTGAAACAAAACTGCATTAAAATAATTTGACTTCCGACTCATGTAAGACAGATATTAAGGGATATTCTTCGATAAATAGAAAATATATGGAAAGCATTAAATAGGGTCTACCTTGAAATAAATGGCCATATCTTCGTCAAAAATTGCCCCATTTCAATTATAAAGGTGTTTTTAGAATTCACTCGATCTTTGGAACAAAACTGCATTAAAATAATTTGACTTCCGACTCATCTAAGAAAGATATTAAGGGATATTCTTCGATAAATAGAAAATATATGGAAAGCATTAAATAGGGTCTACCTTGAAATAAATGGCCATATCTTCGTCAAAAATTGCCCCATTTCAATTATAAAGGTGTTTTTAGAATTCACTCGATCTTTGGAACAAAACTGCATTAAAATAATTTGACTTTCGACTCATCTTAGAAAGGTATTAAGGGATATTCTTCGATAAATAGAAAATATATTGAAAGCATTAAATAGGGTCTACCTTGAAATAAATGGCCATATCTTCGTCAAAAATTGCTCCATTTCAATTATAAAGGTGTTTTTAGAATTTGCTCGATCTTTGGAACAAAACTGCATTAAAATAATTTGACTTCCGACTCATCTAAGAAAGATATTAAGGGATATTCTTTGATTAACAGAAAATATTTGGAAAGTATTAAATAGGGTCTACCTTGAAATAAATGGCTATATCTTCGTCAAAAATTGCCCCATTTCAATTATAAAGGTGTTTTTAGAATTTACTCAATCTTTGGAACAAAACTGCATTAAACTAATTTGACTTCCGACTCATCTAAGACAGATATTAAGGGATATTCTTCGATAAATAGAAAATATATGGAAAGCATTAAATAGGCTCTACCTTGAAATAAATGGCCATATCTTCGTCAAAAATTGCCCCATTTCAATTATAAAGGTATTTTTAGAATTCACTCGATCTTTGAAACAAAACTGCATTAAAATAATTTGACTTTCGACTCATCTAAGAAAGGTATTAAGGGATATTCTTCGATTAACAGAAAATATATGGAAAGCATTAAATAGGGTCTATCTTGAAATAAATGGCCATATCTTCGTCAAAAATTGCCCCATTTCAATTATAAAGGTGTTTTTAGAATTCACTCGATCTTTGGAACAAAACTGCATTAAAATAATTCGACTTCCGACTCATCTAAGAAAGATATTAAGGGATATTCTTCGATTAATAGAAAATATAAGCCAAACATTAAATAGGGTCAACCTTGAAATAAATGGCCATATCTTCGTCAAAAACTGCCCCATTTCAATTATACAGGTGTTTTAAGAATTCACTCGATCTTTGAAACAAAACTGCATTAAAATAATTTGTCTTCCGACTCATCTAAGAAAGATATTAAGGGATATTCTTCGATAAATAGAAAATATATGGAAAGCATTAAATACGGTCTACCTTGAAATAAATGGCCATATCTTCGTCAACAATTGCCCCATTTCAATTATAAAGGTGTTTTTAGAATTCACTCGATCTTTGAAACAAAACTGCATTAAAATAATTTATCTTCCGACTCATCTAAGAAAGGTATTAAGGGATATTCTTCGATAAATAGAAAATATATGGAGAGCATTAAATAGGGTCTACCTTAAAATACATGGCCATATCTTCGTCTAAAATTGCCCCATTTCAATTATAAAGATGTTTTTACAATTTACTCGATCTTTGGAACAAAACTGCATTAAAACAATTTGACTTCCGTTTTATCTAAGACAGATATTAAGGGATATTCTTCGATAAATAGAAAATATATGGAAAGCATTAAATAGGGTCAACCTTGAAATAAATGGCCATATCTTCGTCAAAAATTGCCCCATTTCAATTATAAAGGTGTTTTTAGAATTCACTCGATCTTTGGAACAAAACTGCATTAAAATAATTTGACTTCCGACTCATCTAAGAAAGATATTAAGGGATATTCTTCGATTAATAGAAAATATAAGCCAAACATTAAATAGGGTCAACCTTGAAATAAATGGCCATATCTTCGTCAAAAATTGCCCCATTTCAATTATAAAGGTGTTTTTAGAATTCACTCGATCTTTGAAACAAAACTGCATTAAAATTATTTGACTACCGACTCATGTAAGACAGATATTAAGGGATATTCTTCGATAAATAGAAAATATATGGAAAGCATTAAATAGGGTCTACCTTGAAATAAATGGCCATATCTTCGTCAAAAATTGCCCCATTTCAATTATAAAGGTGTTTTTAGAATTCACTCGATCTTTGGAACAAAACTGCATTAAAATAATTTGACTTCCGACTCATCTAAGAAAGATATTAAGGGATATTCTTCGATAAATAGAAAATATATGGAAAGCATTAAATAGGGTCTACCTTGAAATAAATGGCCATATCTTCGTCAAAAATTGCCCCATTTCAATTATAAAGGTGTTTTTAGAATTCACTTGATCTTTGGAACAAAACTGCATTAAAATAATTTGACTTTCGACTCATCTTAGAAAGGTATTAAGGGATATTCTTCGATAAATAGAAAATATATTGAAAGCATTAAATAGGGTCTACCTTGAAATAAATGGCCATATCTTCGTCAAAAATTGCTCCATTTCAATTATAAAGGTGTTTTTAGAATTTGCTCGATCTTTGAAATAAAACTGCATTAAAATAATTTGACTTCCGACTCATCTAAGAAAGATATTAAGGGATATTCTTTGATTAACAGAAAATATTTGGAAAGTATTAAATAGGGTCTACCTTGAAATAAATGGCTATATCTTCGTCAAAAATTGCCCCATTTCAATTATAAAGGTGTTTTTAGAATTTACTCAATCTTTGGAACAAAACTGCATTGAACTTATTTGACTTCCGACTCATCTAAGACAGATATTAAGGGATATTCTTCGATAAATAGAAAATATATGGAAAGCATTAAATAGGCTCTACCTTGAAATAAATGGCCATATCTTCGTCAAAAATTGCCCCATTTCAATTATAAAGGTATTTTTAGAATTCACTCGATCTTTGAAACAAAACTGCATTAAAATAATTTGACTTTCGACTCATCTAAGAAAGGTATTAAGGGATATTCTTCGATTAACAGAAAATATATGGAAAGCATTAAATAGGGTCTATCTTGAAATAAATGGCCATATCTTCGTCAAAAATTGCCCCATTTCAATTATAAAGGTGTTTTTAGAATTCACTCGATCTTTGGAACAAAACTGCATTAAAATAATTCGACTTCCGACTCATCTAAGAAAGATATTAAGGGATATTCTTCGATTAATAGAAAATATAAGCCAAACATTAAATAGGGTCAACCTTGAAATAAATGGCCATATCTTCGTCAAAAACTGCCCCATTTCAATTATACAGGTGTTTTAAGAATTCACTCGATCTTTGAAACAAAACTGCATTAAAATAATTTGTCTTCCGACTCATCTAAGAAAGATATTAAGGGATATTCTTCGATAAATAGAAAATATATGGAAAGCATTAAATACGGTCTACCTTGAAATAAATGGCCATATCTTCGTCAACAATTGCCCCATTTCAATTATAAAGGTGTTTTTAGAATTCACTCGATCTTTGAAACAAAACTGCATTAAAATAATTTATCTTCCGACTCATCTAAGAAAGGTATTAAGGGATATTCTTCGATAAATAGAAAATATATGGAGAGCATTAAATAGGGTCTACCTTAAAATACATGGCCATATCTTCGTCTAAAATTGCCCCATTTCAATTATAAAGATGTTTTTACAATTTACTCGATCTTTGGAACAAAACTGCATTAAAACAATTTGACTTCCGTTTTATCTAAGACAGATATTAAGGGATATTCTTCGATAAATAGAAAATATATGGAAAGCATTAAATAGGGTCAACCTTGAAATAAATGGCCATATCTTCGTCAAAAATTGCCCCATTTCAATTATAAAGGTGTTTTTAGAATTCACTCGATCTTTGGAACAAAACTGCATTAAAATAATTTGACTTCCGACTCATCTAAGAAAGATATTAAGGGATATTCTTCGATTAATAGAAAATATAAGCCAAACATTAAATAGGGTCAACCTTGAAATAAATGGCCATATCTTCGTCAAAAATTGCCCCATTTCAATTATAAAGGTGTTTTTAGAATTCACTCGATCTTTGAAACAAAACTGCATTAAACTAATTTGACTTCCGACTCATCTAAGACAGATATTAAGGGATATTCTTCGATAAATAGAAAATATATGGAAAGCATTAAATAGGGTCTACCTTGAAATAAATGGCCATATCTTCGTCAAAAATTGCCCCATTTCAATTATAAAGGTGTTTTTAGAATTCACTCGATCTTTGGAACAAAACTGCATTAAAATAATTTGACTTTCGACTCATCTTAGAAAGGTATTAAGGGATATTCTTCGATAAATAGAAAATATATTGAAAGCATTAAATAGGGTCTACCTTGAAATAAATGGCCATATCTTCGTCAAAAATTGCTCCATTTCAATTATAAAGGTGTTTTTAGAATTTGCTCGATCTTTGAAATAAAACTGCATTAAAATAATTTGACTTCCGACTCATCTAAGAAAGATATTAAGGGATATTCTTTGATTAACAGAAAATATTTGGAAAGTATTAAATAGGGTCTACCTTGAAATAAATGGCTATATCTTCGTCAAAAATTGCCCCATTTCAATTATAAAGGTGTTTTTAGAATTAACTCAATCTTTGGAACAAAACTGCATTAAAATAATTTGACTTTCGACTCATCTTAGAAAGGTATTAAGGGATATTCTTCGATAAATAGAAAATATATTGAAAGCATTAAATAGGGTCTACCTTGAAATAAATGGCCATATCTTCGTCAAAAATTGCTCCATTTCAATTATAAAGGTGTTTTTAGAATTTGCTTGATCTTTGAAATAAAACTGCGTTAAAATAATTTGACTTCCGACTCATCTAAGAAAGATATTAAGGGATATTCTTTGATTAACAGAAAATATTTGGAAAGTATTAAATAGGGTCTACCTTGAAATAAATGGCTATATCTTCGTCAAAAATTGCCCCATTTCAATTATAAAGGTGTTTTTAGAATTTACTCGATCTTTGGAACAAAACTGCATTAAAATAATTTGACTTCCGACTCATCTAAGACAGATATTAAGGGATATTCTTCGATAAATAGAAAATATATGGAAAGCATTAAATAGGCTCTACCTTGAAATAAATGGCCATATCTTCGTCAAAAATTGCCGCATTTCAATTATAAAGGTGTTTTTAGAATTCACTCAATCTTTGAAACAAAACTGCATTAAAATAATTTGACTTTCGACTCATCTAAGAAAGGTATTAAGGGATATTCTTCGATTAACAGAAAATATATGGAAAGCATTAAATAGGGTCTATCTTGAAATAAATGGCCATATCTTCGTCAAAAATTGCCCCATTTCAATTATAAAGGTCTTTTTAGAATTCGCTCAATCTTTGGAACAAAATTGCATTAAAATAATTTGACTTCCGACTCAGCTAAGAAAGATATTAAGGGATATTCTTCGACAAATAGAAAATATATGGAAAGCATTAAATAGGCTCTACCTTGAAATAAATGGCCATATCTTCGTCAAAAATTGCCCCATTTCAATTATAAAGGTGTTTTTAGAATTCACTCGATCTTTGAAACAAAACTGCATTAAAATAATTTGACTTCCGACTCATCTAAAAAAGATATTAAGGGATATTCTTTGATTAACAGAAAATATATGAAAAGTATTAAATAGGGTCTACCTTGAAATAAATGGCCATATCTTCGTCAAAATTGCCCCATTTCATTATACAGGTGTTTTTAAAATTCACTCGATCTTTGGAATAAAACTGCATTAAAATAATTTGACTTCCGACTCATCTAAGAAAGATATTAAGGGATATTCTTTGATTATTAGAAAATATATGGAAAGCATTAAATAGGGTCAACCTTGAAATAAATGGTCATATCTTCGTCAAAAATTGCCCCATTTCAATTATAAAGGTGATTTTAGAATTGACTTAATCTTTGGAACAAAACTGCATTAAAACAATTTGACTTCCGACTCATCTAAGAAAGATATTAAGGGATATTCTTCGATTAATAGAAAATATAAGCCAAACATTAAATAGGGTCTACCTTGAAATAAATGGCCATATCTTCGTCTAAAGTTGCCCCATTTCAATTATAAAGGTGTTTTTAGTATTCACTCGATCATTGGAACAAAACTGCATTAAAATAATTTGACTTCCGACTCATCTAAGAAAGATATTAAGGGATATTCTTCGATAAATAGAAAATATATGGAAAGCATTAAATAGGGTTTACCTTGAAATAAATGGTCATATCTTCGTCAAAAATTGCCCCATTTCAATTATAAAGGTGTTTTTAGAATTCACTCGATCTTTGAAACAAAACTGCATTAAAATAATTTGACTTCCGACTCATCTAAGAAAGATATTAAGAGATATTCTTCGATTAATAGAAAATATAAGCCAAACATTAAATAGGGTCAACCTTGAAATAAATGGCCATATCTTCGTCAAAAATTGCCCCATTTCAATTATAAAGGTGTTTTCAGAATTCACTCGATCTTTGGAACAAAACTGCATTAAAATAATTTGACTTCCGACTCATCTAAGAAAGATATTAAGGGATATTCTTCGATTAATAGAAAATATAAGCCAAACATTAAATAGGGTCAACCTTGAAATAAATGGCCATATCTTCGTCAAAAACTGCCCCATTTCAATTATACAGGTGTTTTAAGAATTTACTCGATCTTTGGAACAAAACTGCATTAAAATAATTTGACTTCCGACTCATCTAAGAAAGATATTAAGGGATATTCTTCGATTAATAGAAAATATATGGAAAGCATTAAATAGGGTCTACCTTGAAATAAATGGCCATATCTTCGTCAAAAATTGCCCCATTTAAATTATAAAGGTGTTTTTAGAATTCACTCGATCTTTGGAATAAAACTGCAGTAAAATAATTTGACTTTCGACTCATCTTAGAAAGGTATTAAGGGATATTCTTCGATAAATAGAAAATATATTGAAAGCATTAAATAGGGTCTACCTTGAAATAAATGGCCATATCTTCGTCAAAAACTGCCCCATTTCAATTATAAAGGTGTTTTTAGAATTCACTCAATCTTTGGAATAAAACTGCGTTAAAATAATTTGACTTCCGACTCATCTAAGAAAGATATTAAGGGATATTTTTGATTAACAGACAATATTTGGAAAGTATTTAATAGGGTCTACCTTGAAATAAATGGCTATATCTTCGTCAAACATTGCCCCATTTTAATTAGAAAGGTGTTTTTAGAATTCACTCGATCTTTGGAACAAAACTGCATTAAAATAATTTGACTTTCGACTCATCTAAGAAAGATATTAAGGGATATTCTTCGATAAATAGAAAATATATGGAAAGCATTAAATAAGGTCTATCTTGAAATAAATGGCCATATCTTCGTCAAAAATTGCCCCATTTCAATTATAAAGGTGTTTTTAGAATTCACTTGATCTTTGAAACAAAACTGCATTAAAATAATTTGACTTCCGACTCACCTAAGAAAGATATTAGAGAGATATTCTTCGATAAATAGAAAATATATGGAAAGCATTAAATAGGGTCAACCTTGAAATAAATGGCCATATCTTCGTCAAAAATTGCTCCATTTCAATTATAAAGGTGTTTTTAGAATTTGCTCGATCTTTGAAATAAAACTGCATTAAAACAATTTGACTTCCGACTCATCTAAGAAAGATATTAAGGGATATTCTTTGATTAACAGAAAATATTTGGAAAGTATTAAATAGGGTCTACCTTGAAATAAATGGCCATATCTTCGTCAAAAATTGCCCCATTTCAATTATAAAGGTGTTTTTAGAATTCACTCGATCTTTGGAACAAAACTGCATTAAAATAATTTGACTTTCGACTCATCTTAGAAAGGTATTAAGGGATATTCTTCGATAAATAGAAAATATATTGAAAGCATTAAATAGGGTCTACCTTGAAATAAATGGCCATATCTTCGTCAAAAATTGCTCCATTTCAATTATAAAGGTGTTTTTAGAATTTGCTCGATCTTTGAAATAAAACTGCATTAAAATAATTTGACTTCCGACTCATCTAAGAAAGATATTAAGGGATATTCTTTGATTAACAGAAAATATTTGGAAAGTATTAAATAGGGTCTACCTTGAAATAAATGGCCATATCTTCGTCAAAAATTGCCCCATTTCAATTATAAAGGTGTTTTTAGAATTCACTCGATCTTTGAAACAAAACTGCATTAAAATAATTTGACTTCCGACTCATCTTAAAAAGATATTAAGGGATATTTTTTGATTAACAGAAAATATATGGAAAGTATTAAATGGGGTCTACCTTGAAATAAATGGCCATATCTTCGTCAAAAACTGCTCCATTTCAATTATAAAGGTGTTTTTAGAATTCACTCGATCTTTGGAATAAAACTGCATTAAAATAATTTGACTTCCGACTCATCTAAGAAAGATATTAAGGGATATTCTTCGATTATTAGAAAATATAAGCCAAACATTAAATAGGGTCAACCTTGAAATAAATGGTCATATCTTCGTCAAAAATTGCCCCATTTCAATTATAAAGGTATTTTCAGAATTCACTCGATCTTTGGAACAAAACTGCATTAAAATAATTTGACTTTCGACTCATCTTAGAAAGGTATTAAGGGATATTCTTCGATAAATAGAAAATATATGGAAAGCATTAAATAGGGTCTACCTTGAAATAAATGGCCATATCTTCGTCAAAAATTGCTCCATTTCAATTATAAAGGTGTTTTTAGAATTCACTCGATCTTTGGAACAAAACTGCATTAAAATAATTTGACTTCCGACTCAGCTAAGAAAGATATTGAGAGATATTCTTCGACAAATAGAAAATATATGGAAAGCATTAAATAGGCTCTACCTTGAAATAAATGGCCATATCTTCGTCAAAAATTGCCCCATTTCAATTATACAGGTGTTTTAAGAATTCACTTGATCTTTGGAACAAAACTGCATTAAAATAATTTGACTTCCGACTCATCTAAGAAAGATATTAAGGCATATTCTTCGATTAACAGAAAATATATGGAAAGCATTAAATAGGGTCTACCTTGAAATAAATGTCCATATCTTCGTCAAAAATTGCCCCATTTCAATTATAAAGGTGTTTTTAGAATTCACTCAATCTTTGAAACAAAATTGCATTAAAATAATTTGACTTCCGACTCATCTTAGAAAGGTATTAAGGGATATTCTTCGATTAATAGAAAATATAAGCCAAACATTAAATAGGGTCAACCTTGAAATAAATGGCCATATCTTCGTCAAAAATTGCTCCATTTCAATTATAAAGGTGTTTTTAGAATTCACTCGATCTTTGGAACAAAACTGCATTAAAATAATTCGACTTCCGACTCATCTAAGAAAGATATTAAGGGATATTCTTCGATTAATTGAAAATATAAGCCAAACATTAAATAGGGTCAACCTTGAAATAAATGGCCATATCTTCGTCAAAAACTGCCCCATTTCAATTATACAGGTGTTTTAAGAATTCACTTGATCTTTGGAACAAAACTGCATTAAAATAATTTGACTTCCGACTCAGCTAAGAAAGATATTGAGGGATATTCTTCGACAAATAGAAAATATATGGAAAGCATTAAATAGGCTCTACCTTGAAATAAATGGCCATATCTTCGTCAAAAATTGCCCCATTTCAATTATAAAGGTGTTTTTAGAATTCGCTCGATCTTTGGAACAAAACTGCATTAAAATAATTCGACTTCCGACTCATCTAAGAAAGATATTAAGGGATATTCTTCGATTAATAGAAAATATAAGCCAAACATTAAATAGGATCAACCTTGAAATAAATGGCCATATCTTCGTCAAAAATTGCCCCATTTCAATTATAAAGGTGTTTTTAGAATTCGCTCGATCTTTAGAATAAAACTGCGTTAAAATAATTTGACTTCCGACTCATCTAAGAAAGATATTAAGGCATATTCTTCGATTAACAGAAAATATATGGAAAGTATTAAATGGGGTCTACCTTGAAATAAATGTCCATATCTTCGTCAAAAATTGCCCCATTTCAATTATAAAGGTGTTTTTAGAATTCACTTGATCTTTGAAACAAAACTGCATTAAAATAATTTGACTTCCGACTCATCTAAGAAAGATATTAAGGGATATTCTTCGATTAATAGAAAATATAAGCCAAACATTAAATAGGATAAACCTTGAAATAAATGGCCATATCTTCGTCAAAAATTGCCCCATTTCAATTATAAAGGTGTTTTTAGAATTCGCTCGATCTTTGGAACAAAACTGCATTAAAATAATTTGACTTCCGACTCATCTAAGAAAGATATTAAGGGATATTCTTTGATTAATAGAAAATATAAGCCAAACATTAAATAGGGTCTACCTTGAAATAAATGGCCATATCTTCGTCAAAAATTGCCCCATTTCAATTATAAAGGTGTTTTTAGAATTCACTCAATCTTTGGAACAAAACTGCATTAAAATAATTTGACTTCCGACTCAGCTAAGAAAGATATTGAGGGATATTCTTCGACAAATAGAAAATATATGGAAAGCATTAAATAGGCTCTACCTTGAAATAAATGGCCATATCTTCGTCAAAAATTGCCCCATTTCAATTATAAAGGTGTTTTTAGAATTCACTCGATCTCTGAAACAAAACTGCATTAAAATAATTTGACTTCCGACTCATCTAAGAAAGATATTAAGGGATATTCTTCGATTAATAGAAAATATAAGCCAAACATTAAATAGGGTCAACCTTGAAATAAATGGCCATATCTTCGTCAAAAATTGCTCCATTTCAATTATAAAGGTGTTTTTAGAATTCGCTCGATCTTTGGAACAAAACTGCATTAAAATAATTTGACTTCCGACTCATCTAAGAAAGATATTAAGGGATATTCTTCGATTAATAGAAAATATAAGCTAAACATTAAATAGGGTCAACCTTGAAATAAATGGCCATATCTTCGTCAAAAATTGCCCCATTTCAATTATAAAGATGTTTTTAGAATTCGCTCGATCTTTGGAACAAAACTGCATTAAAATAATTTGACTTCCGACTCATCTAAGAAAGATATTAAGGGATATTCTTCGATTAACAGAAAATATATGGAAAGCATTAAATAGGGTCTACCTTGAAATAAATGGCCATATCTTCGTCAAAAATTGCCCCATTTCAATTATAAAGGTGTTTTTAGAATTCACTCGATCTTTGAAACAAAACTGCATTAAAATAATTTGACTTCCGACTCATCTAAGAAAGATATTAAGGGATATTCTTCGATAAATAGAAAATATATGGAAAGCATTAAATAGGGTTTACCTTGAAATAAATGGCCATATCTCCGTCAAAAATTGCCCTATTTCAATTATAAAGGTGTTTTTAGAATTCACTCGATCTTTGGAACAAAATTGCTTTAAAATAATTTGACTTCCGACTCATCTAAGAAAGATATTAAGGGATATTCTTCGATTAATAGAAAATATATGGAAAGCATTAAATAGGGTCTACCTTGAAATAAATGGCCAAATCTTCGTCAAAAGTTGCCCCATTTCAAGTATAAAGGTATTTTTAGAATTGGCTTGATCTTTGAAACAAAACTGCATTAAAATAATTTGACTTCCGACTCATCTAAGAAAGATATTAAGGGATATTCTTCGATTAATAGAAAATATAAGCCAAACATTAAATAGGGTCAACCTTGAAATAAATGGCCATATCTTCGTCAAAAATTGCCCCATTTCAATTATAAATGTGTTTTTAGAATTCACTCGATCTTTGGAACAAAACTGCATTAAAATAATTTGACTTCCGACTCATCTAAAAAAGATATTAAGGGATATTCTTTGATTAACAGAAAATATATGGAAAGTATTAAATGGGGTCTACCTTGAAATAAATGGCCATATCTTCGTCAAAAATTGCTCCATTTCAATTATAAAGGTGTTTTTAGAATTCACTCAATCTTTGAAACAAAACTGCATTAAAATAATTTGACTTCCGACTCATCTAAGAAAGATATTAAGGGATATTCTTCGATTAACAGAAAATATATGGAAAGCATTAAATAGGGTCTACCTTGAAATAAATGGCCATATCTTCGTCAAAAATTGCCCCATTTCAATTATAAAGGTGTTTTTAGAATTCACTCGATCTTTGGAACAAAACTGCATTAAAATAATTTGACTTCCGACTCATCTAAGAAAGATATTAAGGGATATTCTTTGATTAACAGAAAATATATGGAAAGCATTAAATAGGGTCTACCTTGAAATAAATGGCCATATCTTCGTCAAAAATTGCCCCATTTCAATTATAAAGGTGTTTTTAGAATTCGCTCGATCTTTGGAATAAAACTGCGTTAAAATAATTTGACTTCCGACTCATCTAAAAAAGATATTAAGGGATATTCTTTGATTAACAGAAAATATATGGAAAGCATTAAATAGGGTCTACCTTGAAATAAATGGCCATATCTTCGTCAAAAATTGCCCCATTTCAATTATAAAGGTGTTTTTAGAATTCACTCGATCTTTGAAACAAAACTGCATTAAAATAATTTGACTTCCGACTCATCTAAGAAAGATATTAAGGGATATTCTTTGATTAACGGACAATATTTGGAAAGTATTTAAAAGGGTCTACCTTGAAATAAATGGCTATATCTTCGTCAAACATTGCCCCATTTTAATTATAAAGGTGTTTTTAGAATTCACTCGATCTTTGGAACAAAACTGCATTAAAATAATTTGACTTCCGACTCATCTAAGAAAGATATTAAGGCATATTCTTCGATTAACAGAAAATATATGGAAAGCATTAAATAGGGTCTACCTTGAAATAAATGTCCATATCTTCGTCAAAAATTGCCCCATTTCAATTATAAAGGTGTTTTTAGAATTCACTCGATCTTTGAAACAAAACTGCATTAAAATAATTTGACTTCCGACTCATCTAAGAAAGATATTAAGGGATATTCTTCGATTAATAGAAAATATAAGCCAAACATTAAATAGGGTCAACCTTGAAATAAATGGCCATATCTTCGTCAAAAATTGCCCCATTTCAATTATAAATGTGTTTTTAGAGTTCGCTCGATCTTTGGAATAAAACTGCGTTAAAATAATTTGACTTCCGACTCATCTAAAAAAGATATTAAGGGATATTCTTTGATTAACAGAAAATATATGGAAAGTATTAAATGGGGTCTACCTTGAAATAAATGGTCATATCTTCGTCAAAAATTGCTCCATTTCAATTATAAAGGTGTTTTTAGAATTCACTCAATCTTTGAAACAAAACTGCATTAAAATAATTTGACTTTCGACTCATCTAAGAAAGATATTAAGGGATATTCTTCGATAAATAGAAAATATTTGGAAAGCATTAAATAGGCTCTACCTTGAAATAAATGGCCATATCTTCGTTAAACATTGCCCCATTTCAATTATAAAGGTGTTTTTAGAATTCACTCAATCTTTGGAACAAAACTGCATTAAAATAATTCGACTTCCGACTCATCTAAGAAAGATATTAAGGCATATTCTTCGATTAACAGAAAATATATGGAAAGCATTAAATAGGGTCTACCTTGAAATAAATGGCCATATCTTCGTCAAAAATTGCCCCATTTCAATTATAAAGGTGTTTTTAGAATTCACTTGATCTTTGAAACAAAACTGCATTAAAATAATTTGACTTCCGACTCATCTAAGAAAGATATTAAGGGATATTCTTCGATTAATAGAAAATATAAGCCAAACATTAAATAGGGTCAACCTTGAAATAAATGGCCATATCTTCGTCAAAAATTGCCCCATTTCAATTATAAATATGTTTTTAGAATTCGCTCGATCTTTAGAATAAAACTGCGTTAAAATAATTTGACTTCCGACTCATCTAAGAAAGATATTAAGGGATATTCTTTGATTAACAGACAATATTTGGAAAGTATTTAATAGGGTCTACCTTGAAATAAATGGCCATATCTTCGTCAAAAATTGCTCCATTTCAATTATAAAGGTGTTTTTAGAATTCACTCAATCTTTGAAACAAAACTGCATTAAAATAATTTGACTTTCGACTCATCTAAGAAAGATATTAAGGGATATTCTTCGATAAATAGAAAATATATGGAAAGCATTAAATAGGGTCTACCTTGAAATAAATGGCCATATCTTCGTCCAAAATTGCCCCATTTCAATTATAAAGGTGTTTTTAGAATTCGCTCGATCTTTGAAACAAAACTGCATTAAAATAATTTGACTTCCGACTCATCTAAGAAAGATATTAAGGGATATTCTTCGATTAACAGAAAATATATGGAAAGCATTAAATAGGGTCTACCTTGAAATAAATGGCCATATCTTCGTCAAAAATTGCCCCATTTCAATTATAAAGATGTTTTTAGAATTCACTCGATCTTGGGAACAAAACTGCATTAAAATAATTTGACTGCCGACTCATCTAAGAAAGATATTAAGGGATATTCTTCGATAAATAGAAAATATATGGAAAGCATTAAATAGGGTCTACCTTGAAATAAATGGCCATATCTTCGTCAAAAATTGCCCCATTTCAATTATAAAGGTGTTTTTAGAATTCGCTCGATCTTTGGAATAAAACTGCGTTAAAATAATTTGACTTCCGACTCATCTAAAAAAGATATTAAGGGATATTCTTTGATTAACAGAAAATATATGGAAAGCATTAAATAGGGTCTACCTTGAAATAAATGGCCATATCTTCGTCAAAAATTGCCCCATTTCAATTATAAAGGTGTTTTTAGAATTCACTCGATCTTTGAAACAAAACTGCATTAAAATAATTTGACTTCCGACTCATCTAAGAAAGATATTAAGGGATATTCTTTGATTAACAGACAATATTTGGAAAGTATTTAAAAGGGTCTACCTTGAAATAAATGGCTATATCTTCGTCAAACATTGCCCCATTTTAATTATAAAGGTGTTTTTAGAATTCACTCGATCTTTGGAACAAAACTGCATTAAAATAATTTGACTTCCGACTCATCTAAGAAAGATATTAAGGGATATTCTTCGATTAACAGAAAATATATGGAAAGCATTAAATGGGGTCTACCTTGAAATAAATGTCCATATCTTCGTCAAAAATTGCCCCATTTAAATTATAAATGTGTTTTTAGAATTCACTCGATCTTTGAAACAAAACTGCATTAAAATAATTTGACTTCCGACTCATCTAAGAAAGATATTAAGGGATATTCTTCGATTAATAGAAAATATAAGCCAAACATTAAATAGGGTCAACCTTGAAATAAATGGCCATATCTTCGTCAAAAATTGCCCCATTTCAATTATAAATGTGTTTTTAGAATTCGCTCGATCTTTGGAATAAAACTGCGTTAAAATAATTTGACTTCCGACTCATCTAAAAAAGATATTAAGGGATATTCTTTGATTAACAGAAAATATATGGAAAGTATTAAATGGGGTCTACCTTGAAATAAATGGTCATATCTTCGTCAAAAATTGCTCCATTTCAATTATAAAGGTGTTTTTAGAATTCACTCAATCTTTGGAACAAAACTGCATTAAAATAATTTGACTTCCGACTCATCTAAGAAAGATATTAAGGCATATTCTTCGATTAACAGGAAATATATGGAAAGCATTAAGTAGGGTCTACCTTGAAATAAATGGCCATATCTTCGTCAAAAATTGCCCCATTTCAATTATAAAGGTGTTTTTAGAATTCACTTGATCTTTGAAACAAAACTGCATTAAAATAATTTGACTTCCGACTCATCTAAGAAAGATATTAAGGGATATTCTTCGATTAATAGAAAATATAAGCCAAACATTAAATAGGGTCAACCTTGAAATAAATGGCCATATCTTCGTCAAAAATTGCCCCATTTCAATTATAAATATGTTTTTAGAATTCGCTCGATCTTTAGAATAAAACTGCGTTAAAATAATTTGACTTCCGACTCATATAAGAAAGATATTAAGGGATATTCTTTGATTAACAGACAATATTTGGAAAGTATTTAATAGGGTCTACCTTGAAATAAATGGCCATATCTTCGTCAAAAATTGCTCCATTTCAATTATAAAGGTGTTTTTAGAATTCACTCAATCTTTGAAACAAAACTGCATTAAAATAATTTGACTTTCGACTCATCTAAGAAAGATATTAAGGGATATTCTTCGATAAATAGAAAATATATGGAAAGCATTAAATAGGCTCTACCTTGAAATAAATGGCCATATCTTCGTCAAAAATTGCCCCATTTCAATTATAAAGGTGTTTTTAGAATTCACTCAATCTTTGAAACAAAACTGCATTAAAATAATTTGACTTTCGACTCATCTAAGAAAGATATTAAGGGATATTCTTCGATTAACAGAAAATATATGGAAAGCATTAAATAGGGTCTACCTTGAAATAAATGGCCATATCTTCGTCAAAAATTGCCCCATTTCAATTATAATAGTGTTTCTAGAATTCGCTCGATCTTTGGAACAAAACTGCATTAAAATAATTTGACTTCCGACTCAGCTAAGAAAGATATTGAGGGATATTCTTCGACAAATAGAAAATATATGGAAAGCATTAAATAGGCTCTACCTTGAAATAAATGGGCATATCTTCGTCAAAAATTGCCCCATTTCAATTATAATAGTGTTTCTAGAATTCGCTCG
>NW_025063039.1:0-11205 GCF_018153295.1 Drosophila grimshawi
CCTTAATATCTTTCTTAGATGAGTCGGAAGTCAAATTATTTTTGTAATGCAGTTTTGTTCAAAGATCGAGTGAATTCTAAAAACACCTTTATAATTGAAATGGGGCAATTTTTGACGAAGATATGGCCATTTATTTTCAAGGTGGGCCCTATTTAATGCTTTCCATATATTTTCTATTTATCGAAGAATATCCCTTAATATCTTTTTTAGATGAGTCGGAAGTCAAATTATTTTAATGCAGTTTTGTTTCAAAGATTAAGCGAATTCTAAAAACACCACTTATAATTGAAGTGGGGCAATTTTTGACGAAGATATGGCCATTTATTTCAAGGTAGACCCTATTTAATGCTTTCCATATTTTTTCTATTTATCAGAAGAATATCCTTAATATCTTTCTTATTATGAGTCGGAAGTCAAATTATTTTAATGCAATTTTGTTTCACAGATCGAGTGAATTCTAAAAACACCTTTATAATTGAAATGGGGCAATTTTTGACGAAGATATGGCCATTTATTTCTAAGTAGACCCTATTTAATGCTTTCCGTATATTTTTCTTTTATCGAAGAATATCCCTTAATATCTTTTTTTAGATGAGTCGGTAGTCAATTATTTTAATGCAGTTTTGTTCTCAAAGATTAAGTTAATTTTAAAAACACCCTTATAATTGAAATGGGGCAATTTTTGACGAGGATATGGCCATTTCTTTCAAGGTAGACCCTATTTAATGCTTTCCATCTATTTTCTATTTATCGAAGAATATCCCTTAATACCTTTCTTAGATGAGTCGGAAGTCAAATTATTTTAATGCAGTTTTGTTCCAAAGATTAAGTGAATTCTAAAAACACCTTTATAATTGAAATGGGGCAATTTTTGACGAAGATATGGCCATTTATTTCAAGGTAGACCCTGTTTAATGCTTTCCATATATTTTCTATTTATCGAAGAATATCCCTTAATATCTTTCTTAGATGAGTCGGAAGTCAAATTATTTTAATGCAGTTTTTGTTCCAAAGATTGAGTGAATTCTAAAAACACCTTTATAATTGAAATGGGGCAATTTTTGACGAAGATATGGCCATTTATTTCAAGGTAGACCCTATTTAATGCTTTCCATATATTTTCTATTTATCGAAGAATATCCCTTAATATCTTTCTTAGATGAGTCGGAAGTCAAATTATTTTAATGCAGTTTTGTTTCAAAGATTGAGTGAATTCTAAAAACACCTTTATAATTGAAATGGGGCAATTTTTGACGAAGATATGGCCATTTATTTCAAGGTAGACCCTATTTAATGCTTTCCATATATTTTCTATTTATCGAAGAATATCCTTAATATCTTTCTTAGATGAGTCGGAAGTCAAATTATTTTAATGCAGTTTTGTTTCCAAAGATTAAGTGAATTCTAAAAACACCTTTATAATTGAAATGGGGCAATTTTTGACGAAGATATGGCCATTTATTTCAAGGTAGACCCTATTTAATGCTTTCCATATATTTTCTATTTATCGAAGAATATCCCTTAATATCTTTCTTAGATGAGTCGGAAGTCAAATTATTTTAATGCAGTTTTGTTCCAAAGATTAAGTGAATTCTAAAAACACCTTTATAATTGAAATGGGGCAATTTTTGACGAAGATATGGCCATTTATTTCAAGGTAGACCCTATTTAATGCTTTCCATATATTTTCTATTTATCGAAGAATATCCCTTAATATCTTTCTTAGATGAGTCGGAAGTCAAATTATTTTAATGCAGTTTTGTTTCAAAGATCAAGTGAATTCTAAAAACACCTTTATAATTGAAATGGGGCAATTTTTGACGAAGATATGGCCATTTATTTCAAGGTAGACCCTATTTAATGCTTTCCATATATTTTCTATTTATCGAAGAATATCCCTTAATATCTTTCTTAGATGAGTCGGAAGTCAAATTATTTTAATGCAGTTTTGTTCCAAAGATTCAAGTGAATTCTAAAAACACCTTTATAATTGAAATGGGGCAATTTTTGACGAAGATATGGCCATTTATTTCAAGGTAGACCCTATTTAATGCTTTCCATATATTTTCTATTTATCGAAGAATATCCCTTAATATCTTTCTTAGATGAGTCGGAAGTCAAATTATTTTAATGCAGTTTTGTTCCAAAGATTAAGTGAATTCTAAAAACACCTTTATAATTGAAATGGGGCAATTTTTGACGAAGATATGGCCATTTATTTCAAGGTAGACCCTATTTAATGCTTTCCATATATTTTCTATTTATCGAAGAATATCCCTTAATATCTTTCTTAGATGAGTCGGAAGTCAAATTATTTTAATGCAGTTTTGTTCCAAAGATCAAGTGAATTCTAAAAACACCTTTATAATTGAAATGGGGCAATTTTTGACGAAGATATGGCCATTTATTTCAGGTAGACCCTATTTAATGCTTTCCATATATTTTCTATTTATCGAAGAATATCCCTTAATATCTTTCTTAGATGAGTCGGAAGTCAAATTATTTTAATGCAGTTTTGTTTCAAAGATCAAGTGAATTCTAAAAACACCTTTATAATTGAAATGGGGCAATTTTTGACGAAGATATGGCCATTTATTTCAAGGTAGACCCTATTTAATGCTTTCCATATATTTTCTATTTATCGAAGAATATCCCTTAATATCTTTCTTAGATGAGTCGGAAGTCAAATTATTTTAATGCAGTTTTTGTTCCAAAGATCAAGTGAATTCTAAAAACACCTTTATAATTGAAATGGGGCAATTTTTGACGAAGATATGGCCATTTATTTCAAGGTAGACCCTATTTAATGCTTTCCATATATTTTCTATTTATCGAAGAATATCCCTTAATATCTTTCTTAGATGAGTCGGAAGTCAAATTATTTTAATGCAGTTTTGTTCCAAAGATCAAGTGAATTCTAAAAACACCTTTATAATTGAAATGGGGCAATTTTTGACGAAGATATGGCCATTTATTTCAAGGTAGACCTATTTAATGCTTTCCATATATTTTCTATTTATCGAAGAATATCCCTTAATATCTTTCTTAGATGAGTCGGAAGTCAAATTATTTTAATGCAGTTTTGTTCCAAAGATCGAGTGAATTCTAAAAACACCTTTATAATTGAAATGGGGCAATTTTTGACGAAGATATGGCCATTTATTTCAAGGTAGACCCTATTTAATGCTTTCCATATATTTTCTATTTATCGAAGAATATCCCTTAATATCTTTCTTAGATGAGTCGGAAGTCAAATTATTTTAATGCAGTTTTGTTTCAAAGATCAAGTGAATTCTAAAAACACCTTTATAATTGAAATGGGGCAATTTTTGACGAAGATATGGCCATTTATTTCAAGGTAGACCCTATTTAATGCTTTCCATATATTTTCTATTTATCGAAGAATATCCCTTAATATCTTTCTTAGATGAGTCGGAAGTCAAATTATTTTAATGCAGTTTTGTTTCAAAGATCAAGCGAATTCTAAAAACACCTTTATAATTGAAATGGGGCAATTTTTGACGAAGATATGGCCATTTATTTCAAGGTAGACCCTATTTAATGCTTTCCATATATTTTCTATTTATCGAAGAATATCCCTTAATATCTTTCTTAGATGAGTCGGAAGTCAAATTATTTTAATGCAGTTTTGTTCCAAAGATCGAGTGAATTCTAAAAACACCTTTATAATTGAAATGGGGCAATTTTTGACGAAGATATGGCCATTTATTTCAAGGTAGACCCTATTTAATGCTTTCCATATATTTTCTATTTATCGAAGAATATCCCTTAATATCTTTCTTAGATGAGTCGGAAGTCAAATTATTTTAATGCAGTTTTGTTCCAAAGATCAAGTGAATTCTAAAAACACCTTTATAATTGAAATGGGGCAATTTTTGACGAAGATATGGCCATTTATTTCAAGGTAGACCCTATTTAATGCTTTCCATATATTTTCTATTTATCGAAGAATATCCCTTAATATCTTTCTTAGATGAGTCGGAAGTCAAATTATTTTAATGCAGTTTTGTTTCAAAGATTAAGTGAATTCTAAAAACACCTTTATAATTGAAATGGGGCAATTTTTGACGAAGATATGGCCATTTATTTCAAGGTAGACCCTATTTAATGCTTTCCATATATTTTCTATTTATCGAAAGAATATCCCTTAATATCTTTCTTAGATGAGTCGGAAGTCAAATTATTTTAATGCAGTTTTGTTCCAAAGATTAAGTGAATTCTAAAAACACCTTTATAATTGAAATGGGGCAATTTTTGACGAAGATATGGCCATTTATTTCAAGGTAGACCCTATTTAATGCTTTCCATATATTTTCTATTTATCGAAGAATATCCCTTAATATCTTTCTTAGATGAGTCGGAAGTCAAATTATTTTAATGCAGTTTTGTTTCAAAGATCAAGTGAATTCTAAAAACACCTTTATAATTGAAATGGGGCAATTTTTGACGAAGATATGGCCATTTATTTCAAGGTAGACCCTATTTAATGCTTTCCATATATTTTCTATTTATCGAAGAATATCCCTTAATATCTTTTTTAGATGAGTCGGAAGTCAAATTATTTTAATGCAGTTTTGTTTCAAAAGATTAAGCGAATTCTAAAAACACCTTTATAATTGAAATGGGGCAATTTTTGACGAAGATATGGCCATTTATTTCAAGGTAGACCCTATTTAATGCTTTCCATATATTTTCTATTTATCGAAGAATATCCCTTAATATCTTTCTTAGATGAGTCGGAAGTCAAATTATTTTAATGCAGTTTTGTTCCAAAGATTAAGTGAATTCTAAAAACACCTTTATAATTGAAATGGGGCAATTTTTGACGAAGATATGGCCATTTATTTCAAGGTAGACCCTATTTAATGCTTTCCATATATTTTCTATTTATCGAAGAATATCCCTTAATATCTTTCTTAGATGAGTCGGAAGTCAAATTATTTTAATGCAGTTTTGTTTCAAAGATTAAGCGAATTCTAAAAACACCTTTTATAATTGAAATGGGGCAATTTTTGACGAAGATATGGCCATTTATTTCAAGGTAGACCCTATTTAATGCTTTCCATATATTTTCTATTTATCGAAGAATATCCCTTAATATCTTTTTTAGATGAGTCGGAAGTCAAATTATTTTAATGCAGTTTTGTTTCAAAGATTAAGTGAATTCTAAAAACACCTTTATAATTGAAATGGGGCAATTTTTGACGAAGATATGGCCATTTATTTCAAGGTAGACCCTATTTAATGCTTTCCATATATTTTCTATTTATCGAAGAATATCCCTTAATATCTTTTTTAGATGAGTCGGAAGTCAAATTATTTTAATGCAGTTTTGTTTCAAAGATTAAGCGAATTCTAAAAACACCTTTATAATTGAAATGGGGCAATTTTTTGACGAAGATATGGCCATTTATTTCAAGGTAGACCTTTTTTATGCTTTCCATATATTTTCTATTTATCGAATATCCCTTAATATCTTTCTTAGATGAGTCGGAAGTCAAATTATTTTAATGCAGTTTTCTTCCAAAGATTCAGTGAATTCTAAAAACACCTTTATAATTGAAATGGGGCAATTTTTGTCGAAGATATGGCCATTTATTTCAAGGTAGACCCTATTTAATGCTTTCCATATATTTTCTATTTATCGAAGAATATCCCTTAATATCTTTTTACATGAGTCGGAAGTCAAATTATTTTAATGCAGTTTTGTTTCAAAGATCAAGTGAATTCTAAAAACACCTTTATAATTGAAGTGGGGCAATTTTTGACGAAGATATGGCCATTTATTTCAAGGTAGACCCTATTTAATGCTTTCCATATATTTTCTATTTATCGAATATCCCTTAATATCTTTTTTAGATGAGTCGGAAGTCAAATTATTTTAATGCAGTTTTTGTTCCAAAGATTAAGTGAATTCTAAAAACACCTTTATAATTGAAATGGGGCAATTTTTGACGAAGATATGGCCATTTATTTCAAGGTAGACCCTATTTAATGCTTTCCATATATTTTCTATTTATCGAAGAATATCCCTTAATATCTTTCTTAGATGAGTCGGAAGTCAAATTATTTTAATGCAGTTTTGTTCCAAAGATTAAGCGAATTCTAAAAACACCTTTATAATTGAAATAGGGCAATTTTTGACGAAGATATGGCCATTTATTTCAAGGTAGACCCTATTTAATGCTTTCCATATATTTTCTATTTATCGAAGAATATCCCTTAATATCTTTTTTAGATGAGTCGGAAGTCAAATTATTTTAATGCAGTTTTTGTTTCAAAGATTAAGTGAATTCTAAAAACACCTTTATAATTGAAGTGGGGCAATTTTTGACGAAGATATGGCCATTTATTTCAAGGTAGACCCTATTTAATGCTTTCCATATATTTTCTATTTATCGAAGAATATCCCTTAATATCTTTTTTAGATGAGTCGGAAGTCAAATTATTTTAATGCAGTTTTGTTTCAAAGATTAAGCGAATTCTAAAAACACCTTTATAATTGAAGTGGGGCAATTTTTGACGAAGATATGGCCATTTATTTCAAGGTAGACCCTATTTAATGCTTTCCATATATTTTCTATTTATCGAATATCCCTTAATATCTTTCTTAGATGAGTCGGAAGTCAAATTATTTTAATGCAGTTTTTCTTCCAAAGATCAAGTGAATTCTAAAAACACCTTTATAATTGAAGTGGGGCAATTTTTGACGAAGATATGGCTATTTATTTCAAGGTAGACCCTATTTAATGCTTTCCATATATTTTCTATTTATCGAAGAATATCCCTTAATATCTTTTTTTAGATGAGTCGAAAGTCAAATTATTTTAATGCAGTTTTGTTTCAAAGATTAAGCGAATTCTAAAAACACCTTTATAATTGAAGTGGGGCAATGTTTGACGAAGATATGGCCATTTATTTCAAGGTAGACCCTATTTAATGCTTTCCATATATTTTCTATTTATCGAAGAATATCCCTTAATATCTTTCTTAGATGAGTCGGAAGTCAAATTATTTTAATGCAGTTTTGTTCCAAAGATTAAGTGAATTCTAAAAACACCTTTATAATTGAAATGGGGCAATTTTTGACGAAGATATGGCCATTTATTTCAAGGTAGACCCTATTTAATGCTTTCCATATATTTTCTATTTATCGAAGAATATCCCTTAATATCTTTCTTAGATGAGTCGGAAGTCAAATTATTTTAATGCAGTTTTGTTTCAAAGATTAAGCGAATTCTAAAAACACCTTTATAATTGAAATGGGGCAATTTTTGACGAAGATATGGCCATTTATTTCAAGGTAGACCCTATTTAATGCTTTCCATATATTTTCTATTTATCGAAGAATATCCCTTAATATCTTTTTAGATGAGTCGGAAGTCAAATTATTTTAATGCAGTTTTGTTTCAAAGATTAAGCGAATTCTAAAAACACCTTTATAATTGAAGTGGGGCAATTTTTGACGAAGATATGGCCATTTATTTCAAGGTAGACCCTATTTAATGCTTTCCATATATTTTCTATTTATCGAAGAATATCCCTTAATATCTTTTTTAGATGAGTCGGAAGTCAAATTATTTTAATGCAGTTTTGTTTCAAAGATTAAGCGAATTCTAAAAACACCTTTATAATTGAAGTGGGGCAATTTTTGACGAAGATATGGCCATTTATTTCAAGGTAGACCCTTTTTATGCTTTCCATATATTTTCTATTTATCGAATATCCCTTAATATCTTTCTTAGATGAGTCGGAAGTCAAATTATTTTAATGCAGTTTTCTTCCAAAGATCGAGTGAATTCTAAAAACACCTTTATAATTGAAATGGGGCAATTTTTGTCGAAGATATGGCCATTTATTTCAAGGTAGACCCTATTTAATGCTTTCCATATATTTTCTATTTATCGAAGAATATCCCTTAATATCTTTTTTACATGAGTCGGAAGTCAAATTATTTTAATGCAGTTTTGTTTCAAAGATTAAGCGAATTCTAAAAACACCTTTATAATTGAAGTGGGGCAATTTTTGACGAAGATATGGCCATTTATTTCAAGGTAGACCCTATTTAATGCTTTCCATATATTTTCTATTTATCGAATATCCCTTAATATCTTTTTTAGATGAGTCGGAAGTCAAATTATTTTAATGCAGTTTTGTTTCAAAGATTAAGCGAATTCTAAAAACACCTTTATAATTGAAGTGGGGCAATTTTTGACGAAGATATGGCCATTTATTTCAAGGTAGACCCTATTTAATGCTTTCAATATATTTTCTAGTTATCGAATATCCCTTAATATCTTTCTTAGATGAGTCGGAAGTCAAATTATTTTAATGCAGTTTTGTTCCAAAGATCGAGTGAATTCTAAAAACACCTTTATAATTGAAATGGGGCAATTTTTGACGAAGATATGGCCATTTATTTCAAGGTAGACCCTATTTAATGCTTTCCATATATTTTCTATTTATCGAAGAATATCCCTTAATATCTTTTTTAGATGAGTCGGAAGTCAAATTATTTTAATGCAGTTTTGTTTCAAAGATTAAGCGAATTCTAAAAACACCTTTATAATTGAAGTGGGGCAATTTTTGACGAAGATATGGCCATTTATTTCAAGGTAGACCCTATTTAATGCTATTATATAATCCATATATTTTCTATTTATCGAAGAATATCCCTTAATATCTTTTTTAGATGAGTCGGAAGTCAAATTATTTTAATGCAGTTTTGTTCCAAAGATCAAGTGAATTCTAAAAACACCTTTATAATTGAAATGGGGCAATTTTTGACGAAGATATGGCCATTTATTTCAAGGTAGACCCTATTTAATGCTTTCCATATATTTTCAATTTATCGAAGAATATCCCTTAATATCTTTCTTAGATGAGTCGAAAGTCAAATTATTTTAATGCAGTTTTGTTCCAAAGATCGAGCGAATTCTAAAAACACCTTTATAGTTGAAATGGGGCAATTTTTGACGAAGATATGGCCATTTATTTCAAGGTAGACCCTATTTAATGCTTTCCATATATTTTCTATTTATCGAAGAATATCCCTTAATATCTTTTAGATGAGTCGGAAGTCCAATTATTTTAATGCAGTTTTGTTTCAAAGATTAAGCGAATTCTAAAAACACCTATATAATTGAAGTGGGGCAATTTTTGACGAAGAAATGGCCATTTATTTCAAGGTAGACCCTATTTAATGCTTTCCATATATTTTCTATTTATCGAATATCCCTTAATATCTTTCTTAGATGAGTCGGAAGTCAAATTATTTTAATGCAGTTTTCTTCCAAAGATCGAGTGAATTCTAAAAACACCTTTATAATTGAAATGGGGCAATTTTTGACGAAGATATGGCCATTTATTTCAAGGTAGACCCTATTTAATGCTTTCCATATATTTTCAATTTATCGAAGAATATCCCTTAATATCTTTCTTAGATGAGTCGGAAGTCAAATTATTTTAATGCAGTTTTGTTTCAAAGATTAAGCGAATTCTAAAAACACCTTTATAATTGAAGTGGGACAATTTTTGACGAAGATATGGCGATTTATTTCAAGGTAGACCCTATTTAATGCTTTCCATATATTTTCTATTTATCGAAGAATATCCCTTAATATCTTTTTTAGATGAGTCGGAAGTCAAATTATTTTAATGCAGTTTTATTCCAAAGATCAAGTGAATTCTAAAAACACCTTTATAATTGAAATGGGGCAATTTTTGACGAAGATATGGCCATTTATTTCAAGGTAGACCCTATTTAATGCTTTCCATATATTTTCTATTTATCGAAGAATATCCCTTAATATCTTTCTTAGATGAGTCGGAAGTCAAATTATTTTAATGCAGTTTTGTTTCAAAGATCGAGCGAATTCTAAAAACACCTTTATAATTGAAATGGGGCAATTTTTGACGAAGATATGGCCATTTATTTCAAGGTAGACCCTATTTAATGCTTTCCATATATTTTTCTATTTATCGAAGAATATCCCTTAATATCTTTCTTAGATGAGTCGGAAGTCAAATTATTTTAATGCAGTTTTGTTTCAAAGATCAAGTGAATTCTAAAAACACCTTTATAATTGAAATGGGGCAATTTTTGACGAAGATATGGCCATTTATTTCAAGGTAGACCCTATTTAATGCTTTCCATATATTTTCTATTTATCGAAGAATATCCCTTAATATCTTTCTTAGATGAGTCGGAAGTCAAATTATTTTAATGCAGTTTTGTTCCAAAGATTAAGTGAATTCTAAAAACACCTTTATAATTGAAATGGGGCAATTTTTGACGAAGATATGGCCATTTATTTCAAGGTAGACCCTATTTAATGCTTTCCATATATTTTCTATTTATCGAAGAATATCCCTTAATATCTTTCTTAGATGAGTCGGAAGTCAAATTATTTTAATGCAGTTTTGTTCCAAAGATCAAGTGAATTCTAAAAACACCTTTATAATTGAAAATGGGGCAATTTTGACGAAGATATGGCCATTTATTTCAAGGTAGACCGTATTTAATGCTTTCCATATATTTCCTATTTATCGAAGAATATCCCTTAATATCTTTTTTAGATGAGTCGGAAGTCAAATTATTTTAATGCAGTTTTGTTTCAAAGATTAAGCGAATTCTAAAAACACCTTTATAATTGAAGTGGGACAATTTTTGACGAAGATATGGCCATTTATTTCCAAGGTAGACCCTATTTAATGCTTTCCATATATTTTCAATTTATCGAAGAATATCCCTTAATATCTTTCTTAGATGAGTCGGAAGTCAAATTATTTTAATGCAGTTTTTGTGTCAAAGATTTAAGCGAATTCTAAAAACACCTTTATAATTGAAGTGGGGCAATTTTTGACGAAGATATGGCCATTTATTTCAAGGTAGACCCTATTTAATGCTTTCCATATATTTTCTATTTATTGAAGAATATCCCTTAATATCTTTTTTAGATGAGTCGGAAGTCAAATTATTTTAATGCAGTTTTGTTCCAAAGATCAAGTGAATTCTAAAAACACCTTTATAATTGAAATGGGGCAATTTTTGACGAAGATTGCTATTTCAAGGTAGACCCTATTTAATGCTTTCCATATATTTTCTATTTATCGAAGAATATCCCTTAATATCTTTCTTAGATGAGGTCGGAAGTCAAATTATTTTAATGCAGTTTTGTTTCA
>NW_025063040.1:0-4169 GCF_018153295.1 Drosophila grimshawi
CTTTCTGGATTAGTTGCAAGTCAAATTATTTTAATGCAGTTTTGTTCCAATGATCGAGCGAATTCCTAAAAACACCTTTATAATTAAAATGGGGCAATTTTTGACGAAGATATGGCCATTTATTTCAAGGTTGACCCTATTTAATGCTTTCCATATTTTCTATTTATCGAAGAATATCCCTTAATATATTTCTTAGATGAGTTGGAAGTCAAATTATTTTAATGCAGTTTTGTTCCAAAGATTGAGTGAATTCAAAAAACACCTTTATAATTGAAATGGAGCAATTTTTGACGAAGATATGGCCATTTATTTCAAGGTAGACCCTATTTAATACTTTCCATATATTTCCTGTTTATCAAAGAATATCCCTTAATACCTTTTCTTAGATGAGTCGGAAGTCAAATTATTTTAATGCAGTTTTGTTCCAAATATCAAGTGAATTCTAAAAAACACCTTTATAATTGAAATGGGGCAATTTTTGACGAAGATATGGCCATTTATTTCAAGGTAGACCCTATTTAATGCTTTCCATATATTTTCTATCTATCGAAGAATATCCCTTAATATCTTTCTTAGATGAGTCGGAAGTCAAATTATTTTAATGCAGCTTTGTTCCAAAGATGAAGTGAATTCTAAAAACACCTTTATAATTGAAATGGGGCAATTTTTGACGAAGATATGGCCATTTATTTCAAGGTAGACCCTATTTAATGCTTTCCATATATTTCCTATTTATCGAATATCCCTTAATATCTTTCTTAGATGAGTCGGAAGTCAAATTATTTTAATGCAGTTTTGTTCCAAAGATCAAGTGAATTCTAAAAACACCTTTATAATTGAAATGGGGCAATTTTTGACGAAGATATGGCCATTTATTTCAAGGTAGACCCTATTTAATACTTTCCATATATTTTCTATTTATCAAAGAATATCCCTTAATATCTTTCTTAGATGAGTCGGAAGTCAAATTATTTTAATGCAGTTTTGTTCCAAAGATCAAGTGAATTCTAAAAACACCTTTATAAGTGAAATGGGGCAATTTTTGACGAAGATATGGCCATTTATTTCAAGGTAGACCCTATTTAATGCTTTCCATATATTTTCTATTTATCGAAGAATATCCCTTAATATCTTTTTTAGATGAGTCGGAAGTCAAACTATTTTAATGCAGTTTTGTTTCAAAGATTAAGCGAATTCTAAAAACACCTTTATAATTGAAATGGGGCAATTTTTGACGAAGATATGGCCATTTATTTCAAGGTTGACCCTATTTAATGCTTTCCATATATTTTCTATTTATCGAAGAATATCCCTTAATATCTTTTCTTAGATGAGTCGGAAGTCAAATTATTTTAATGCAGTTTTGTTCCAAAGATCAAGTGAATTCTAAAAAACACCTTTATAATTGAAATGGGGCAATTTTAGACGAAGATATGGCCATTTATTTCAAGGTAGACCCTATTTAATGCTTTCCATATATTTTCTATTTATCGAAGAATATCCCTTAATATCTTTCTTAGATGAGTCGGAAGTCAAATTATTTTAATGCAGTTTTGTTCCAAAGATCGAGTGAATTCTAAAACACCTTTATAATTGAAATGGGGCAATTTTTGACGAAGATATGGCCATTTATTTCAAGGTAGACCCTATTTAATACTTTCCATATATTTTCTGTGTATCAAAGAATATCCCTTAATATCTTTCTTAGATGAGTCGGAAGTCAAATTATTTTAATGCAGTTTTGTTCCAAAGATCAAGTGAATTCTAAAAACACACTTTTATAATTGAAATGGGGCAATTTTTGACGAAGATATGGCCATTTATTTCAAGGTTGACCCTATTTAATGCTTTCCATATATTTTCTATTTATCGAAGAATATCCCTTAATATCTTTCTTAGATGAGTCGGAAGTCAAATTATTTTAATGCAGTTTTGTTCCAAAGATCGAGTGAATTCTAAAAACACCTTTATAATTGAAATGGGGCAATTTTGACGAAGATATGGCCATTTATTTCAAGGTTGACCCTATTTAATGCTTTCCATATATTTTCTATTTATCGAAGAATATCCCTTAATATCTTTCTTAGATGAGTCGGAAGTCAAATTATTTTAATGCAGTTTTGTTCCAAAGATCGAGTGAATTCTAAAAACACCTTTATAATTGAAATGGAGCAATTTTTGACGAAGATATGGCCATTTATTTCAAGGTTGACCCTATTTAATGTTTCATATATTTTCTATTTATCGAAGAATATCCCTTAATATCTTTCTTAGATGAGCCTGAAGTCAAATTATTTTAATGCAGTTTTGTTCTTATGATTGAGCGAATTCTAAAAACACCTTTATAATTGAAATGGGGCAATTTTTGACGAAGATATGGCCATTTATTTCAAGGTTGACCCTATTTAATGCTTTCCTTATATTTTCTATTTATCGAAGAATATCCCTTAATATCTTTCTTAGATGAGTCGGAAGTCAAATTATTTTAATGCAGTTTTGTTCTAATGATCAAGTGAATTCTAGAAACACCTTTATAATTGAAATCGAGCAATTTTTGACGAAGATATGGCCATTTATTTCAAGGCAGACCCTATTTAGTACTTTCCATATATTTTCTATTTATCGAAGAATATCCCTTAATACCTTTCTTAGATGAGTCGGAAGTCAAATTATTTTAATGCAGTTTTGTTTCAGAGATCAAGTGAATTCTAAAAACACCTCTATAATCGAAATGGGGCATCTTTTGACGAAGATATGGCCATTTATTTCAAGGTTGACCCTATTTAGTGCTTTCCATATATTTTCTATTTATCGAAGAATATCCCTTAATATCTTTCTTAGATGAGTCGGAAGTCAAATTATTTTAATGCAGTTTTGTTGCAAAGATCAAGTGAACTCAAAAACACATTTATAATTGAAATGGGGCAATTTTTGACGAAGATATGGCCATTTATTTCAAGGTTGACCCTATTTAATGCTTTCCATATATTTTCTATTTATCGAAGAATATCCCTTAATATCTTTCTTAGATGAGTCGGAAGTCAAATTATTTTAATGCAGTTTTGTTCTTATGATCGAGTGAACTCAAAAAACACATTTATTTTTGAAATGGGGCAAGTTTTTGACGAAGATATGGCCATTTATTTTCAAGGTTGACCCTATTTACTACTTTCCTTATATTTTCTATTAATCGAAGAATAAGATCCCTTAATATCTTTCTTAGATGAATCGGAAGTCAAATCATTTTAATGCTGTTTGGTTCTCATGATCGAGTGAATTCTAAAAACACCTTTTTATAATTGAAATCGAGTACTTAGGACGAAGATATGGCCATTTATTTCAAGTAGACCCTATTTAATACAATTTTTCCATATATTTTCAGGAATCAAAGAATATCCCTTAATAGCTTTTTTAGATGAGTCGGAAGTCAAATTATTTTAAAAGTGCAGTTTTGTTTCAAAGATCAAGTGAATTCTAAAAACAACTTATAAGTGAAATAAGCAACTTTTGACGAAGATATGGCCATTTATTTCAAGGTAGACCCAATTTAATGCTTTTTTTATATTTTCATTTTACTGAAGAATATCCCTTAATATCTTTCTTAGATGAAACTGAAGTCAAACTATTTTTTAAAGGCGAAGTTTTGTTCAAAGATCGAGTGAATTCTAAAACACTTTTATAATTGAAATGGGGCAATTTTTTGACGAAGATATGGTCATTTATTTCAAGGTTGACCCAATTTAATGCTTTCTCTTATATTTTCAACTTATCGAAGAATATCCCTTAATATCTTTCTTAGATGAGTCGGAAGTCAAATTATTTTAATGCAGTTTTGTTCCAAAGATCAAAGTGAATTCTAAAAAAACACCTTTATAATTGAAATGGGGCAATTTTTGACGAAGATATGTGGCCATTTATTTCAAGGTAGACCCTATTTAATGCTTCCATATATTTTCTATTTATCGAAGAATATCCCTTCTAATATCTTTCTTAGATGAGTCGGAAGTCAAATTATTTTAATGCAGTTTTGTTCCAAAGATTGAGTGAATTTTAAAAACACCTTTATAATTGAAATGTTTTTGACGAAGAAGCGGCTATTTATTTCAAGGTAGACCCTATTTAATACTTTCCATATATTTTCTGTGAATCAAAGAATATCCCTTTAATAT
>NW_025063041.1:0-14288 GCF_018153295.1 Drosophila grimshawi
TTTGAATTTGGAAACAGAAACTTAAAACGTCAATTTCTCGAAATGACTTCGAGACTACATATTTTCAGCTTTTGATGCATAGTCAAAATATATAAAAAGGGCTTCATAATGTTGAAAGACATTCTAACTTCTGACAATTATTGGCGAAAATACATCCGTTTGAATTTGGAAACAGAAACTTAAAACGTCAATTTCTCGAAATGACTTCGCGACTACATATTTTCAGCTTTTGATGCAGAGTCAAAATATATAAAAAGGGGTTTATAATGTTGAAAGAAATTCTAACTTCTGACAATTATTGGCGAAGATACATCCGTTTGAATTTGGAAACAGAAACTTAAAACGTCAATTTCTCGAAATGACTTCGAGACTACATATTTTCAGCTTTTGATGCATAGTCAAAATATATAAAAAGGGCTTCATAATGTTGAAAGAAATTGTAACTTCTGACAATTATTGGCGAAGATACATCCGTTTGAATTTGGAAACAGAAACTTAAAACGTCAATTTCTCGAAATGACTTCGAGACTACATATTTTCAGCTTTTGATGCAGAATCAAAATATATAAAAAGGGCTTCATAATGTTGAAAGAAATTCTAACTTCTGACAATTATTGGCGAAGATACATCCGTTTGAATTTGGAAACAGAAACTTAAAACGTCAATTTCTCGAAATGACTTCGAGACTACATATTTTCAGCTTTTGATGCAGGGTCAAAATATATAAAAAGGGCTTCATAATGTTGAAAGAAATTCTAACTTCTGACAATTATTGGCGAAGATACATCCGTTTGAATTTGGAAACAGAAACTTAAAACGTCAATTTCTCGAAATGACTTCGAGACTACATATTTTCAGCTTTTGATGCAGAGTCAAAATATATAAAAAGGGCTTCATAATGTTGAAAGAAATTCTAACTTCTGACAATTATTGGCGAAGATACATCCGTTTGAATTTGGAAACAGAAACTTAAAACGTCAATTTCTCGAAATGACTTCGAGACTACATATTTTCAGCTTTTGAAGCAGAGTCAAAATATATAATAAGGGCTTTATAATGTTGAAAGAAATTCTGACTTCTGACAATTATTGGCGAAGATACATCCGTTTGAATTTGGAAATAGAAACTTAAAACGTCAATTTCTCGAAATGACTTCGAGACTACATATTTTCAGCTTTTGATGCAGAGTCAAAATATATAAAAAGGGCTTCATAATGTTGAAAGAAATTCTAACTTCTGACAATTATTGGCGAAGATACATTCGTTTGAATTTGGAAACAGAAACTTAAAACGTCAATTTCTCGAAATGACTTCGAGACTACATATTTTCAGCTTTTGATGCACAGTCAAAATATATAAAAAGGGCTTCATAATGTTGAAAGAAATTCTAACTTCTGACAATTATTGGCGAAGATACATCCGGTTGAATTTGGAAACCGAAACTTAAAACGTCAATTTCTCGAAATGACTTCGCGACTACATATTTTCAGCTTTTGATGCAGAGTCAAAATATATAAAAAGGGCTTCATAATGTTGAAAGAAATTCTGACTTCTGACAATTATTGGAGAAGATACATCCGTTTGAATTTGGAAACAGAAACTTAAAACGTCAATTTCTCGAAATGACTTCGAGACTACATATTTCCACCTTTTGATGCAGAGTCAAAATATATAAAAAGGCCTTCATAATGTTGAAAGAAATTCTGACTTCTGACAATTATTGGCGAAGATACATCCATTTGAATTTGGAAACAGAAACTTAAAACGTCGATTTCTCGAAATGACTTCGAGACTACATATTTTCAGCTTTTGATGCAGAGTCAAAATATATAAAAAGGGCTTCATAATGTTGAAAGAAATTCTAACTTCTGATAATTATTGGCGAAGATACATCCGTTTGAATTTGGAAACAGAAACTTAAAACGTCAATTTCTCGAAATGACTTCGAGACTACATATTTTCAGCTTTTGATGCATAGTCAAAATATATAAAAAGGGCTTCATAATGTTGAAAGAAATTCTAACTTCTGACAATTATTGGCGAAGATACATCCGTTTGAATTTGGAAACAGAAACTTAAAACGTCAATTTCTCGAAATGACTTCGGGACTACATATTTTCAGCTTTTGATGCAGAGTCAAAATATATAAAAAGGGCTTCATAATGTTGAAAGAATTTCTAACTTCTGACAATTATTGGCGAAGATACATCCGTTTGAATTTGGAAACAGAAACTTAAAACGTCAATTTCTCGAAATGACTTCGCGACTACATATTTTCAGCTTTTGATGCAGAGTCAAAATATATAAAAAGGGCTTCATAATGTTGAAAGAAATTCTGACTTCTGACAATTATTGGCGAAGATACATCCGTTTGAATTTGGAAACCGAAACTTAAAACGTCAATTTCTCGAAATGACTTCGCGACTACATATTTTCAGCTTTTGATGCAGAGTCAAAATATAAAAAAAAGGGCTTCATAATGTTGAAAGAAATTCTAACTTCTCACAATTATTGGCGAAGATACATCCGTTTGAATTTGGAAACAGAAACTTAAAACGTCAATTTCTCGAAATGACTTCGGGACTACATATTTTCAGCTTTTGATGCAGAGTCAAAATATATAAAAAGGGCTTCATAATGTTGAAAGAAATTCTAACTTCTCACAATTATTGGCGAAGATACATCCGTTTGAATTTGGAAACAGAAACTTAAAACGTCAATTTCTCGAAATCACTTCGCGACTACATATTTTCAGCTTTTGATGCAGAATCAAAATATATAAAAAGGGCTTCATAATGTTGAAAGAAATTCTGACTTCTGCCAATTATTGGCGAAGATACATCCGTTTGAATTTGGAAACCGAAACTTAAAACGTCAATTTCTCGAAATGACTTCGCGACTACATATTTTCAGCTTTTGATGCAGAGTCAAAATATATAAAAAGGGCTTCATAATGTTGAAAGAAATTCTGACTTCTGCCAATTATTGGCGAAGATACATCCGTTTGAATTTGGAAACCGAAACTTAAAACGTCAATTTCTCGAAATGACTTCGCGACTACATATTTTCAGCTTTTGATGCAGAGTCAAAATATATAAAAAGGGCTTCATAATGTTGAAAGAAATTCTGACTTCTGACAATTATTGGCGAAGATACATCCGTTTGAATTTGGAAACAGAAACTTAAAACGTCAATTTCTCGAAATGACTTCGAGACTACATATTTTCAGCTTTTGATGCATAGTCAAAATATATAAAAAGGGCTTCATAATGTTGAAAGAAATTCTAACTTCTGACAATTATTGGCGAAGATACATCCGTTTGAATTTGGAAACAGAAACTTAAAACGTCAATTTCTCGAAATGACTTCGCGACTACATATTTTCAGCTTTTGATGCAGAGTCAAAATATATAAAAAGGGCTTCATAATGTTGAAAGAAATTCTAACTTCTGACAATTATTGGCGAAGATACATCCGTTTGAATTTGGAAACAGAAACTTAAAACGTCAATTTCTCGAAATGACTTCGAGACTACATATTTTCAGCTTTTGAAGCAGAGTCAAAATATATAAAAAGGGCTTCATAATGTTGAAAGAAATTCTGACTTCTGACAATTATTGGCGAAGATACATCCGTTTGAATTTGGAAACAGAAACTTAAAACGTCAATTTCTCGAAATGACTTCGAGACTACATATTTTCAGCTTTTGATGCATAGTCAAAAATATAAAAAGGGCTTCATAATGTTGAAAGAAATTCTAACTTCTGACAATTATTGGCGAAGATACATCCGTTTGAATTTGGAAACAGAAACTTAAAACGTCAATTTCTCGAAATGACTTCGAGACTACATATTTTCAGCTTTTGATGCACAGTCAAAATATATAAAAGGGCTTCATAATGTTGAAAGAAATTCTAACTTCTGACAATTATTGGCGAAGATACATCCGTTTGAATTTGGAAACAGAAACTTAAAACGTCAATTTCTCGAAATGACTTCGAGACTACATATTTTCAGCTTTTGATGCATAGTCAAAATATTTAAAAAGGGCTTCATAATGTTGAAAGAAATTCTAACTTCTGACAATTATTGGCGAAGATACATCCATTTGAATTTGGAAACAGAAACTTAAAACGTCAATTTCTCGAAATGACTTCGAGACTACATATTTTCAGCTTTTGATGCAGAGTCAAAATATATAAAAATGGCTTCATAATGTTGAAAGAAATTCTAACTTCTGACAATTATTGGCGAAGATACATCCGTTTGAATTTGGAAACAGAAACTTAAAACGTCAATTTCTCGAAATGACTTCGCGACTACATATTTTCAGCTTTTGATGCAGAGTCAAAATATATAAAAGGGCTTCATAATGTTGAAAGAAATTCTAACTTCTGACAATTATTGGCGAAGATACATCCGTTTGAATTTGGAAACAGAAACTTAAAACGTCAATTTCTCGAAATGACTTCGAGACTACATATTTTCAGCTTTTGATGCACAGTCAAAATATATAAAAGGGCTTCATAAAGTTGAAAGAAATTCTTACTTCTGACAATTATTGGCGAAGATACATCCGTTTGAATTTGGAAACAGAAACTTAAAACGTCAATTTCTCGAAATGACTTCGAGACTACATATTTTCAGCTTTTGATGCAGAGTCAAAATATATAAAAATGGCTTCATAATGTTGAAATAAATTCTAACTTCTGACAATTATTGGCGAAGATACATCCGTTTGAATTTGGAAACAGAAACTTAAAACGTCAATTTCTCGAAATGACTTCGAGACTACATATTTTCAGCTTTTGATGCACAGTCAAAATATATAAAATGGCTTCATAATGTTGAAAGAAATTCTAACTTCTCGAAATGACTTCGAGACTACATATTTTCAGCTTTTGATGCAGAGTCAAAATATAAAAAAAGGGCTTCATAATGTTGAAAGACATTCTAACTTCTGACAATTATTGGCGAAAATACATCCGTTTGAATTTGGAAACAGAAACTTAAAACGTCAATTTCTCGAAATGACTTCGAGACTACATATTTTCAGCTTTTGATGCAGAGTCAAAATATATAAAAAGGGCTTCATAATGTTGAAAGAAATTCTAACTTCTGATAATTATTGGCGAAGATACATCCGTTTGAATTTGGAAACAGAAACTTAAAACGTCAATTTCTCGAAATGACTTCGAGACTACATATTTTCAGCTTTTGATGCATAGTCAAAATATATAAAAAGGGCTTCATAATGTTGAAAGAAATTCTGACTTCTGACAATTATTGGCGAAGATACATCCGTTTGAATTTGGAAACAGAAACTTAAAACGTCAATTTCTCGAAATGACTTCGAGACTACATATTTTCAGCTTTTGATGCATAGTCAAAATATATAAAAAGGGCTTCATAATGTTGAAAGAAATTCTAACTTCTGACAATTATTGGCGAAGATACATCCGTTTGAATTTGGAAACAGAAACTTAAAACGTCAATTTCTCGAAATGACTTCGAGACTACATATTTTCAGCTTTTGATGCATAGTCAAAATATTTAAAAAGGGCTTCATAATGTTGAAAGAAATTCTAACTTCTGACAATTATTGGCGAAGATACATCCATTTGAATTTGGAAACAGAAACTTAAAACGTCAATTTCTCGAAATGACTTCGAGACTACATATTTTCAGCTTTTGATGCAGAGTCAAAATATATAAAAATGGCTTCATAATGTTGAAAGAAATTCTAACTTCTGACAATTATTGGCGAAGATACATCCGTTTGAATTTGGAAACAGAAACTTAAAACGTCCATTTCTCGAAATGACTTCGAGACTACATATTTTCAGCTTTTGATGCAGAGTCAAAATATATAAAAAGGGCTTCATAATGTTGAAAGAAATTCTAACTTCTGACAATTATTGGCGAAGATACATCCGTTTGAATTTGGAAACAGAAACTTAAAACGTCAATTTCTCGAAATGACTTCGAGACTACATATTTTCAGCTTTTGATGCACAGTCAAAATATATAAAAGGGCTTCATAAAGTTGAAAGAAATTCTTACTTCTGACAATTATTGGCGAAGATACATCCATTTGAATTTGGAAACAGAAACTTAAAACGTCAATTTCTCGAAATGACTTCGAGACTACATATTTTCAGCTTTTGATGCAGAGTCAAAATATATAAAAATGGCTTCATAATGTTGAAATAAATTCTAACTTCTGACAATTATTGGCGAAGATACATCCGTTTGAATTTGGAAACAGAAACTTAAAACGTCAATTTCTCGAAATGACTTCGAGACTACATATTTTCAGCTTTTGATGCACAGTCAAAATATATAAAATGGCTTCATAAAGTTGAAAGAAATTCTAACTTCTGACAATTATTGGCGAAGATACATCCGTTTGAATTTGGAAACAGAAACTTAAAACGTCAATTTCTCGAAATGACTTCGAGACTACATATTTTCAGCTTTTGATGCAGAGTCAAAATATAAAAAAAGGGCTTCATAATGTTGAAAGACATTCTAACTTCTGACAATTATTGGCGAAAATACATCCGTTTGAATTTGGAAACAGAAACTTAAAACGTCAATTTCTCGAAATGACTTCGAGACTACATATTTTCAGCTTTTGATGCAGAGTCAAAATATATAAAAAGGGCTTCATAATGTTGAAAGAAATTCTAACTTCTGATAATTATTGGCGAAGATACATCCGTTTGAATTTGGAAACAGAAACTTAAAACGTCAATTTCTCGAAATGACTTCGAGACTACATATTTTCAGCTTTTGATGCATAGTCAAAATATATAAAAAGGGCTTCATAATGTTGAAAGAAATTCTAACTTCTGACAATTATTGGCGAAGATACATCCGTTTGAATTTGGAAACAGAAACTTAAAACGTCAATTTCTCGAAATGACTTCGAGACTACATATTTTCAGCTTTTGATGCACAGTCAAAATATATAAAAGGGCTTCATAAAGTTGAAAGAAATTCTAACTTCTGACAATTATTGGCGAAGATACATCCGTTTGAATTTGGAAACAGAAACTTAAAACGTCAATTTCTCGAAATGACTTCGAGACTACATATTTTCAGCTTTTGATGCATAGTCAAAATATAAAAAAAGGGCTTCATAATGTTGAAAGACATTCTAACTTCTGACAATTATTGGCGAAAATACATCCGTTTGAATTTGGAAACAGAAACTTAAAACGTCAATTTCTCGAAATGACTTCGAGACTACATATTTTCAGCTTTTGATGCAGAGTCAAAATATATAAAAAGGGCTTCATAATGTTGAAAGAAATTCTAACTTCTGATAATTATTGGCGAAGATACATCCGTTTGAATTTGGAAACAGAAACTTAAAACGTCAATTTCTCGAAATGACTTCGAGACTACATATTTTCAGCTTTTGATGCAGAGTCAAAATATATAAAAAGGGCTTCATAATGTTGAAAGAAATTCTAACTTCTGACAATTATTGGCGAAGATACATCCGTTTGAATTTGGAAACAGAAACTTAATACGTCGATTTCTCGAAATGACTTCGAGACTACATATTTTCAGCTTTTGATGCACAGTCAAAATATATAAAAGGGCTTCATAATGTGAAAGAAATTCTAACTTCTGACAATTATTGGCGAAGATACATCCGTTTGAATTTGGAAACAGAAACTTAAAACGTCAATTTCTCGAAATGACTTCGAGACTACATATTTTCAGCTTTTGATGCAGAGTCAAAATATATAAAAAGGGCTTCATAATGTTGAAATAAATTCTAACTTCTGACAATTATTGGCGAAGATACATCCGTTTGAATTTGGAAACAGAAACTTAAAACGTCAATTTCTCGAAATGACTTCGAGACTACATATTTTCAGCTTTTGATGCACAGTCAAAATATATAAAAGGGCTTCATAAAGTTGAAAGAAATTCTAACTTCTGACAATTATTGGCGAAGATACATCCGTTTGAATTTGGAAACAGAAACTTAAAACGTCAATTTCTCGAAATGACTTCAAGACTACATATTTTCAGCTTTTGATGCAGAGTCAAAATATATAAAAAGGGCTTCATAATGTTGAAAGAAATTCTAACTTCTGCCAATTATTGGCGAAGATACATCCGTTTGAATTTGGAAACCGAAACTTAAAACGTCAATTTCTCGAAATGACTTCGCGACTACATATTTTCAGCTTTTGATGCAGAGTCAAAATATATAAAAAGGGCTTCATAATGTTGAAAGAAATTCTGACTTCTGCCAATTATTGGCGAAGATACATCCGTTTGAATTTGGAAACCGAAACTTAAAACGTCAATTTCTCGAAATGACTTCGCGACTACATATTTTCAGCTTTTGATGCAGAGTCAAAATATATAAAAAGGGCTTCATAATGTTGAAAGAAATTCTGACTTCTGACAATTATTGGCGAAGATACATCCGTTTGAATTTGGAAACAGAAACTTAAAACGTCAATTTCTCGAAATGACTTCGAGACTACATATTTTCAGCTTTTGATGCATAGTCAAAATATATAAAAAGGGCTTCATAATGTTGAAAGAAATTCTAACTTCTGACAATTATTGGTGAAGATACATCCGTTTGAATTTGGAAACAGAAACTTAAAACGTCAATTTCTCGAAATGACTTCGCGACTACATATTTTCAGCTTTTGATGCAGAGTCAAAATATATAAAAAGGGCTTCATAATGTTGAAAGAAATTCTAACTTCTGACAATTATTGGCGAAGATACATCCGTTTGAATTTGGAAACAGAAACTTAAAACGTCAATTTCTCGAAATGACTTCGAGACTACATATTTTCAGCTTTTGAAGCAGAGTCAAAATATATAAAAAGGGCTTCATAATGTTGAAAGAAATTCTAACTTCTGACAATTATTGGCGAAGATACATCCGTTTGAATTTGGAAACAGAAACTTAAAACGTCAATTTCTCGAAATGACTTCGAGACTACATATTTTCAGCTTTTGATGCATAGTCAAAATATATAAAAAGGGCTTCATAATGTTGAAAGAAATTCTAACTTCTGACAATTATTGGCGAAGATACATCCGTTTGAATTTGGAAACAGAAACTTAAAACGTCAATTTCTCGAAATGACTTCGAGACTACATATTTTCAGCTTTTGATGCACAGTCAAAATATATAAAAGGGCTTCATAATGTTGAAAGAAATTCTAACTTCTGACAATTATTGGCGAAGATACATCCGTTTGAATTTGGAAACAGAAACTTAAAACGTCAATTTCTCGAAATGACTTCGAGACTACATATTTTCAGCTTTTGATGCATAGTCAAAATATTTAAAAAGGGCTTCATAATGTTGAAAGAAATTCTAACTTCTGACAATTATTGGCGAAGATACATCCGTTTGAATTTGGAAACAGAAACTTAAAACGTCAATTTCTCGAAATGACTTCGAGACTACATATTTTCAGCTTTTGATGCAGAGTCAAAATATATAAAAATGGCTTCATAATGTTGAAACAAATTCTAACTTCTGACAATTATTGGCGAAGATACATCCGTTTGAATTTGGAAACAGAAACTTAAAACGTCAATTTCTCGAAATGACTTCGAGACTACATATTTTCAGCTTTTGATGCAGAGTCAAAATATATAAAAAGGGCTTCATAATGTTGAAAGAAATTCTAACTTCTGATAATTATTGGCGAAGATACATCCGTTTGAATTTGGAAACAGAAACTTAAAACGTCAATTTCTCGAAATGACTTCGAGACTACATATTTTCAGCTTTTGATGCATAGTCAAAATATATAAAAAGGGCTTCATAATGTTGAAAGAAATTCTAACTTCTGACAATTATTGGCGAAGATACATCCGTTTGAATTTGGAAACAGAAACTTAAAACGTCAATTTCTCGAAATGACTTCGAGACTACATATTTTCAGCTTTTGATGCACAGTCAAAATATATAAAAGGGCTTCATAAAGTTGAAAGAAATTCTAACTTCTGACAATTATTGGCGAAGATACATCCGTTTGAATTTGGAAACAGAAACTTAAAACGTCAATTTCTCGAAATGACTTCGAGACTACATATTTTCAGCTTTTGATGCAGAGTCAAAATATATAAAAATGGCTTCATAATGTTGAAAGAAATTCTAACTTCTGACAATTATTGGCGAAGATACATCCGTTTGAATTTGGAAACTGAAACTTAAAACGTCAATTTCTCGAAATGACTTCGAGACTACATATTTTCAGCTTTTGATGCACAGTCAAAATATATAAAAGGGCTTCATAAAGTTGAAAGAAATTCTAACTTCTGACAATTATTGGCGAAGATACATCCGTTTGAATTTGGAAACAGAAACTTAAAACGTCAATTTCTCGAAATGACTTCGAGACTACATATTTTCAGCTTTTGATGCATAGTCAAAATATTTAAAAAGGGCTTCATAATGTTGAAATAAATTCTAACTTCTGACAATTATTGGCGAAGATACATCCATTTGAATTTGGAAACAGAAACTTAAAACGTCAATTTCTCGAAATGACTTCGAGACTACATATTTTCAGCTTTTGATGCACAGTCAAAATATATAAAAGGGCTTCATAAAGTTGAAAGAAATTCTAACTTCTGACAATTATTGGCGAAGATACATCCGTTTGAATTTGGAAACAGAAACTTAAAACGTCAATTTCTCGAAATGACTTCGAGACTACATATTTTCAGCTTTTGATGCAGAGTCAAAATATATAAAAATGGCTTCATAATGTTGAAATAAATTCTAACTTCTGACAATTATTGGCGAAGATACATCCGTTTGAATTTGGAAACAGAAACTTAAAACGTCAATTTCTCGAAATGACTTCGAGACTACATATTTTCAGCTTTTGATGCACAGTCAAAATATATAAAAGGGCTTCATAAAGTTGAAAGAAATTCTAACTTCTGACAATTATTGGCGAAGATACATCCGTTTGAATTTGGAAACAGAAACTTAAAACGTCAATTTCTCGAAATGACTTCGAGACTACATATTTTCAGCTTTTGATGCATAGTCAAAATATTTAAAAAGGGCTTCATAATGTTGAAATAAATTCTAACTTCTGACAATTATTGGCGAAGATACATCCATTTGAATTTGGAAACAGAAACTTAAAACGTCAATTTCTCGAAATGACTTCGAGACTACATATTTTCAGCTTTTGATGCATAGTCAAAATATATAAAAATGGCTTCATAATGTTGAAAGAAATTCTAACTTCTGACAATTATTGGCGAAGATACATCCGTTTGAATTTGGAAACAGAAACTTAAAACGTCAATTTCTCGAAATGACTTCGAGACTACATATTTTCAGCTTTTGATGCATAGTCAAAATATATAAAAAGGGCTTCATAATGTTGAAAGACATTCTAACTTCTGACAATTATTGGCGAAAATACATCCGTTTGAATTTGGAAACAGAAACTTAAAACGTCAATTTCTCGAAATGACTTCGAGACTACATATTTTCAGCTTTTGATGCAGAGTCAAAATATATAAAAAGGGGTTTATAATGTTGAAAGAAATTCTAACTTCTGACAATTATTGGCGAAGATACATCCGTTTGAATTTGGAAACAGAAACTTAAAACGTCAATTTCTCGAAATGACTTCGAGACTACATATTTTCAGCTTTTGATGCATAGTCAAAATATATAAAAAGGGCTTCATAATGTTGAAAGAAATTCTAACTTCTGACAATTATTGGTGAAGATACATCCGTTTGAATTTGGAAACAGAAACTTAAAACGTCAATTTCTCGAAATGACTTCCAGACTACATATTTTCAGCTTTTGATGCAGAATCAAAATATATAAAAAGGGCTTCATAATGTTGAAAGAAATTCTAACTTCTGACAATTATTGGCGAAGATACATCCGTTTGAATTTGGAAACAGAAACTTAAAACGTCAATTTCTCGAAATGACTTCGAGACTACATATTTTCAGCTTTTGATGCAGGGTCAAAATATATAAAAAGGGCTTCATAATGTTGAAAGAAATTCTAACTTCTGACAATTATTGGCGAAGATACATCCGTTTGAATTTGGAAACAGAAACTTAAAACGTCAATTTCTCGAAATGACTTCGAGACTACATATTTTCAGCTTTTGATGCAGAATCAAAATATATAAAAAGGGCTTCATAATGTTGAAAGAAATTCTAACTTCTGACAATTATTGGCGAAGATACATCCGTTTGAATTTGGAAACAGAAACTAAAAACGTCAATTTCTCGAAATGACTTCAAGACTACATATTTTCAGCTTTTGATGCAGAATCAAAATATATAAAAAGGGCTTCATAATGTTGAAAGAAATTCTAACTTCTGACAATTATTGGCGAAGATACATCCGGTTGAATTTGGAAACCGAAACTTAAAACGTCAATTTCTCGAAATGACTTCGCGACTACATATTTTCAGCTTTTGATGCAGAGTCAAAATATATAAAAAGGGCTTCATAATGTTGAAAGAAATTCTGACTTCTGACAATTATTGGCGAAGATACATCCGTTTGAATTTGGAAACAGAAACTTAAAACGTCAATTTCTCGAAATGACTTCGAGACTACATATTTTCAGCTTTTGATGCAGAGTCAAAATATATAAAAAGGGCTTCATAATGTTGAAAGAAATTCTAACTTCTGACAATTATTGGCGAAGATACATCCGTTTGAATTTGGAAACAGAAACTTAAAACGTCAATTTCTCGAAATGACTTCGAGACTACATATTTTCAGCTTTTGATGCAGAGTCAAAATATATAAAAAGGGCTTCATAATGTTGAAAGAAATTCTAACTTCTGACAATTATTGGCGAAGATACATCCGTTTGAATTTGGAAACAGAAACTTAAAACGTCAATTTCTCGAAAATGACTTCGAGACTACATATTTTCAGCTTTTGATGCAGAGTCAAAATATATAAAAAGGGCTTCATAATGTTGAAAAGAAATTCTAACTTCTGACAATTATTGGCGAAGATACATCCGTTTGAATTTGGAAACAGAAACTTAAAACGTCAATTTCTCGAAATGACTTCGAGGACTACATATTTTCAGCTTTTGATGCAGAATCAAAATATATAAAAAGGGCTTCATAATGTTGAAAGAAATTCTAACTTCTGACAATTATTGGCGAAGATACATCCGTTTGAATTTGGAAACAGAAACTTAAAACGTCAATTTCTCGAAATGACTTCGAGACTACATATTTTCAGCTTTTGATGCGAGTCAAAATATATAAAAAGGGCTTCATAATGTTGAAAGAAATTCTAACTTCTGACAATTATTGGCGAAGATACATCCGTTTGAATTTGGAAACAGAAACTTAAAACGTCAATTTCTCCGAAATGACTTCGAGACTACATATTTTCAGCTTTTGATGCAGAGTCAAAATATATAAAAAGGGCTTCATAATGTTGAAAGAAATTCTAACTTCTGACAATTATTGGCGAAGATACATCCGTTTGAATTTGGAAACAGAAACTTAAAACGTCAATTTCTCGAAATGACTTCGAGACTACATATTTTCAGCTTTTGATGCAGAGTCAAAATATATAAAAAGGGCTTCATAATGTTGAAAGAAATTCTAACTTCTGACAATTATTGGCGAAGATACATCCGTTTGAATTTGGAAACAGAAACTTAAAACGTCAATTTCTCGAAATGACTTCGAGACTACATATTTTCAGCTTTTGATGCAGAATCAAAATATATAAAAAGGGCTTCATAATGTTGAAAGAAATTCTAACTTCTGACAATTATTGGCGAAGATACATCCGTTTGAATTTGGAAACAGAAACTTAAAACGTCAATTTCTCGAAATGACTTCGAGACTACATATTTTCAGCTTTTGATGCAGAGTCAAAATATATAAAAAGGGCTTCATAATGTTGAAAGAAATTCTAACTTCTGACAATTATTGGCGAAGATACATCCGTTTGAATTTGGAAACAGAAACTTAAAACGTCAATTTCTCGAAATGACTTCGAGACTACATATTTTCAGCTTTTGATGCAGGGTCAAAATATATAAAAAGGGCTTCATAATGTTGAAAGAAATTCTAACTTCTGACAATTATTGGCGAAGATACATCCGTTTGAATTTGGAAACAGAAACTTAAAACGTCAATTTCTCGAAATGACTTCGAGACTACATATTTTCGGCTTTTGATGCAGAATCAAAATATATAAAAAGGGCTTCATAATGTTGAAAGAAATTCTAACTTCTGACAATTATTGG
>NW_025063042.1:0-7324 GCF_018153295.1 Drosophila grimshawi
ATCTTTGAAACAAAACTGCATTAAAATAATTTGACTTCCGACTCATCTAAAAAAGATATTAAGGGATATTCTTCGATAAATAGAAAATATATGGAAAGCATTAAATAGGGTCTACCTTGAAATAAATGGCCATATCTTCGTCAAAAATTGCCCCATTTCAATTATAAAGATGTTTTTAGAATTCACTCGATCTTTGGAACAAAACTGCATTAAAATAATTTGACTTCCGACTCATCTAAGAAAGATATTAAGGGATATTCTTCGATAAATAGAAAATATATGGAAAGCATTAAATAGGGTCTACCGTGAAATAAATGGCCGCATCTTCGTCAAAAATTGCCCCATTTCAATTATAAAGGTGTTTTTAGAATTCACTTGATCTTTGGAACAAAACTGCATTAAAATAATTTGACTTCCGACTCATCTAAGACAGATATTAAGGGATATTCTTTGATAAATAGAAAATATATGGAAAGCATTAAATAGGGTATACCTTGAAATAAATAGCCATATCTTCGTCAAAAATTGCCCCATTTCAATTATAAAGGTGTTTTTAGAATTCACTCGATCTTTGAAAGAAAACTGCATTAAAATAATTTGACTTCCGACTCATCTAAGAAAGATATTAAGGGATATTCTCCGATAAATAGAAAATATATGGAAAGCATTAAATAGGGTCTACCTTGAAATAAATGGCCATATCTTCGTCAAAAATTGCCCCACTTCAATTATAAAGGTGTTTTTAGAATTCGCTTAATCTTTGAAACAAAACTGCATTAAAATAATTTTACTTCCGACTCATCTAAGAAAGATATTAAGGGATATTCTTCGATAAATAGAAAATATATGGAAAGCATTAAATAGGGTCTACCTTGAAATAAATGGCCATATCTTCGTCAAAAATTGCCCCATTTCAATTATAAAGGTGTTTTTAGAATTCACTCGAGCTTTGGAACAAAACTGCATTAAAATAATTTGACTTTCGACTCATCTAAGAAAGATATTAAGGGATATTCGATAAATAGATATATATTGAAAGCATTAAATAGGGTCTACCTTGAAATAAATGGCCATATCTTCGTCAAAAATTGCCCCACTTCAATTAAAAATGTGTTTTTAGAATTCGCTTAATCTTTGAAACAAAACTGCATTAAAATAATTTGACTTCCGACTCATCTAAGAAAGATATTAAGGGATATTCTTCGATAAATAGAAAATATATGGAAAGCATTAAATAGGGTCTACCTTGAAATAAATGGCCATATCTTCGTCAAAAACTGCCCCATTTCAATTATAAAGGTGTTTTTAGAATTCGCTTGATCTTTGGAAGAAAACTGCATTAAAATAATTAGACTTCCGACTCATCTAAGAAAGATATTAAGGGATATTCGATAAATAGAAAATATATGGAAAGCATTAAATAGGGTCTACCTTGAAATAAATGGCCATATCTTCGTCAAAAATTGCCCCACTTCAATTATAAAGGTGTTTTTAGAATTCGCTTAATCTTTGAAACAAAACTGCATTAAAATAATTTGACTTCCGACTCATCTAAGAAAGATATTAAGGGATATTCTTCGATAAATAGAAAATATATGGAAAGCATTAAATAGGGTTTACCTTGAAATAAATGGCCATATCTTCGTCAAAAATTGCCCCATTTCAATTATAAAGATGTTTTTAGAATTCACTCGATCTTTGGAACAAAACTGCATTAAAATAATTTGACTTCCGACTCATCTAAGAAAGATATTAAGGGATATTCTTCGATAAATAGAAAATATATGGAAAGCATTAAATAGGGTCTACCGTGAAATAAATGGCCGTATCTTCGTCAAAAATTGCCCCATTTCAATTATAAAGGTGTTTTTAGAATTCACTTGATCTTTGGAACAAAACTGCATTAAAATAATTTGACTTCCGACTCATCTAAGAAAGATATTAAGGGATATTCTTCGATAAATAGAAAATATATGGAAAGCATTAATTAGGGTCTACCTTGAAATAAATGGCCATATCTTCGTCAAAAATTGCCCCATTTCAATTATAAAGGTGTTCTTAGAATTCACTTGATCTTTGGAACAAAAGTGCATTAAAATAATTTGACTTCCGACTCATCCAAAAAAGATATTAAGGGATATTCGATAAATAGATATATATGGAAAGCATTAAATAGGGTCTACCTTGAAATAAATAGCCATATCTTCGTCAAAAATTGCCCCATTTCAATTATAAAGGTGTTTTTAGAATTCGCTTGATCTTTTAAACAAAACTGCATTAAAATAATTTGACTTCCGACTCATCTAAGAAAGATATTAAGGGATATTCTTCGATAAATAGAAAATATATGGAAAGCATTAAATAGGGTCAACCTTGAAATAAATGGCCATATCTTCGTCAAAAATTGCCCCACTTCAATTATAAAGGTGTTTTTAGAATTCGCTTAATCTTTGAAACAAAACTGCATTAAAATAATTTGACTTCCGACTCATCTAAGAAAGATATTAAGGGATATTCGATAAATAGAAAATATATGGAAAGCATTAAATAGGGTCTACCTTGAAATAAATGGCCATATCTTCGTCAAAAATTGCCATTTCAATTATAAAGGTGTTTTTAGAATTCACTCGATCTTTGGAACAAAACTGCATTAAAATAATTTGACTTCCGACTCATCTAAGAAAGATATTAAGGGATATTCGATAAATAGAAAATATATGGAAAGCATTAAATAGGGTCTACCTTGAAATAAATGGCCATATCTTCGTCAAAAATTGCCCCACTTCAATTATAAAGGTGTTTTTAGAATTCGCTTAATCTTTGAAACAAAACTGCATTAAAATAATTTGACTTCCGACTCATCTAAAAAAGATATTAAGGGATATTCTTTCGATAAAATAGAAAATATATGGAAAGCATTGAATAGGGTCTACCTTGAAATAAATGGCCATATCTTCGTCAAAAATTGCCCCATTTCAATTATAAAGGTGTTTTTAGAATTCGCTTAATCTTTGAAACAAAACTGCATTAAAATAATTTGACTTCCGACTCATCTAAGAAAGATATTAAGGGATATTCTTCGATAAATAGAAAATATATGGAAAGCATTAAATAGGGTCTACCTTGAAATAAATGGCCATATCTTCGTCAAAAATTGACCCATTTCAATTATAAAGGTGTTTTTAGAATTCGCTCGATCTTTGAAACAAAACAGCATTAAAATAATTTGAATTCCGACTCATCTAAGAAAGATATTAAGGGATATTCTTCGATAAATAGAAAATATATTGAAAGCATTAAATAGGGTCTACCTTGAAATAAATGGCCATATCTTCGTCAAAAATTGCCCCATTTCAATTATAAAGGGGTTTTTAGAATTCACTCGATCTTTGGAACAAAACTGCATTAAAATAATTTGACTTCCGACTCATCTAAGAAAGATATTAAGGGATATTTCGATAAATAGAAAATATATGGAAAGCATTAAATAGGGTCTACCTTGAAATAAATGGCCATATCTTCGTCAAAAATTGCCCCACTTCAATTATAAAGGTGTTTTTAGAATTCGCTTAATCTTTGGAACAAAACTGCATTAAAATAATTTGACTTCCGACTCATCTAAAAAGATATTAAGGGATATTCTTCGATAAATAGAAAATATATGGAAAGCATTAAATAGGGTCTACCTTGAAATAAATGGCCATATCTTCGTCAAAAATTGCCCCATTTCAATTATAAAGGTGTTTTTAGAATTCACTCGATCTTTGAAAAAAAACTGCATTAAAATAATTTGACTTCCGACTCATCTAAGAAAGATATTAAGGGATATTCTTCGATAAATAGAAAATATATTGAAAGCATTAAATAGGGTCTACCTTGAAATAAATGGCCATATCTTCGTCAAAAATTGCCCCATTTCAATTATAAAGGTGTTTTTAGAATTCGCTTAATCTTTGAAACAAAACTGCATTAAAATAATTTGACTTCCGACTCATCTAAGAAAGATATTAAGGGATATTCTTCGATAAATAGAAAATATATGGAAAGCATTAAATAGGGTCTACCTTGAAATAAATGGCCATATCTTCGTCAAAAATTGCCCCATTTCAATTATAAAGGTGTTTTTAGAATTCACTCGATCTTTGGAACAAAACTGCATTAAAATAATTTGACTTCCGACTCATCTAAGAAAGATATTAAGGGATATTCTTCGATCAATAGAAAATATATGGAAAGCATTAAATAGGGTCTACCTTGAAATAAATGGGCCATATCTTCGTCAAAAATTGCCCCATTTCAATTATAAAGGTGTTTTTAGAATTCACTCGATCTTTGGAAGAAAACTGCATTAAAATAATTTGACTTCCGACTCATTTAAGAAAGAGATTAAGGGATATTATTGATTAACAGAAAATATATGGAAAGCATTAAATAGGGTCTACCTTGAAATAAATGGCCATATCTTCGTCAAAAATTGCCCCATTTCAATTATAGAGGTGTTTTTGGAATTCACTTGATCTTTGGAACAAAACTGCATTAAAATAATTTGACTTCCGACTCATCTAAAAAAGATATTAAGGGATATTCTTCGATAAATAGAAAATATATTGAAAGCATTAAATAGGGTCTACCTTGAAATAAATGGCCATATTTTTGTCAAAAATTGCCCCACTTCAATTATAAAGGTGTTTTTAGAATTCGCTTAATTTTTGAAACAAAACTGCATTAAAATAATTTGACTTCCGACTCATCTAAAAAAGATATTAAGGGATATTCTTCGATAAATAGAAAATATATGGAAAGCATTAAATAGGGTCTACCTTTAAATAAATGGCCATATCTTCGTCAAAAATTGCCCCATTTCAATTATAAAGGTGTTTTTAGAATTCACTTGATCTTTGGAACAAAACTGCATTAAAATAATTTGACTTCCGACTCATCTCAGAAAGATATTAAGGGATATTCTTCGATAAATAGAAAATATATGGAAAGCATTAAATAGGGTCAACCTTGAAATAAATGGCCATATCTTCGTCAAAAATTGCCCCATTTCAATTATAAAGGTGTTTTTAGAATTCGCTTGATCTTTGGAACAAAACTGCATTAAAATAATTTGACTTCCGACTCATCTAAGAAAGATATTAAGGGATATTCTTCGATAAATAGAAAATATATTGAAAGCATTAAATAGGGTCTACCTTGAAATAAATGGCCATATCTTCGTCAAAAATTGCCCCACTTCAATTATAAAGGTGTTTTTAGAATTCGCTTAATCTTTGAAACAAAACTGCATTAAAATAATTTGACTTCCGACTCATCTAAAAAAGATATTAAGGGATATTCTTCGATAAATAGAAAATATATGGAAAGCATCAAATAGGGTCTACCTTGAAATAAATAGCCATATCTTCGTCAAAAATTGCCCCATTTCAATTATAAAGGTGTTTTTAGAATTCACTTGATCTTTGGAACAAATTTGCATTAAAATAATTTGACTTCCGACTCATCTAAGAAAGATATTAAGGGATATTCTTCGATAAATAGAAAATATATGGAAAGCATTAAATAGGGTCAACCTTGAAATAAATGGCCATATCTTCGTCATAAATTGCCCCATTTCAATTATAAAGGTGTTTTTAGAATTCACTTGATCTTTGAAACAAAACTGCATTAAAATAATTTGACTTCCGACTCATCTAAGAAAGATATTAAGGGATATTCTTCGATAAATAGAAAATATATGGAAAGCATTAAATAGTGTCTACCTTGAAATAAATGGCCATATCTTCGTCAAAAATTGCCCCATTTCAATTATAAAGGTGTTTTTAGAATTCACTTGATCTTTGGAACAAAACTGCATTAAAATAATTTGACTTCCGACTCATCTAAGAAAGATATTAAGGGATATTCTTTGATAAATAGAAAATATATTGAAAGCATTAAATAGGGTCTACCTTGAAATAAATGGCCATATCTTCGTCAAAAATTGCCCCACTTCAATTATAAAGGTGTTTTTAGAATTCGCTTAATCTTTGGAACAAAACTGCATTAAAATAATTTGACTCCGACTCATCTAAAAAAGATATTAAGGGATATTCTTCGATAAATAGAAAATATATGGAAAGCATTAAATAGGGTCTACCTTTAAATAAATGGCCATATCTTCGTCATAAAATGCCCCATTTCAATTATAAAGGTGTTTTTAGAATTCACTTGATCTTTGGAACAAAACTGCATTAAAATAATTTGAATTCCGACTCATCTAAGAAAGAAATTAAGGGATATTCTTTGATAAATAGAAAATATATTGAAAGCATTAAATAGGGTCTACCTTGAAATAAATGGCCATATCTTCGTCAAAAATTGCCCCACTTCAATTATAAAGGTGTTTTTAGAATTCGCTTAATCTTTGACACAAAACTGCATGAAAATAATTTGACTTCCGACTCATCTAAAAAAGATATTAAGGGATATTCTTCGATAAATAGAAAATATATGGAAAGCATTAAATAGGGTCTACCTTGAAATAAATAGCCATATCTTCGTCAAAAATTGCCCCACTATAAAGGTGTTTTTAGAATTCGCTTAATCTTTGGAACAAAACTGCATTAAAATAATTTGACTTCCGACTCATCTAAAAAAGATATTAAGGGATATTCTTCGATAAATAGAAAATATATGGAAAGCATTAAATAGGGTCTACCTTTAAATAAATGGCCATATCTTCGTCATAAAATGCCCCATTTCAATTATAAAGGTGTTCTTAGAATTCACTTGATCTTTGGAACAAAACTGCATTAAAATAATTTGAATTCCGACTCATCTAAGAAATATATTAAGGGATATTCTTTGATAAATAGAAAATATATTGAAAGCATTAAATAGGGTCTACCTTGAAATAAATGGCCATATCTTCGTCAAAAATTGCCCCACTTCAATTATAAAGGTGTTTTTAGAATTCGCTTGATCTTTGACACAAAACTGCATTAAAATAATTTGACTTCCGACTCATCTAAAAAAGATATTAAGGGATATTCTTCGATAAATAGAAAATATATGGAAAGCATTAAATAGGGTCTACCTTGAAATAAATAGCCATATCTTCGTCAAAAATTGCCCCACTTCAATTATAAAGGTGTTTTTAGAATGCACTCAATCTTTGAAACAAATATGCATTACAATTATTTGACTTCCGACTCATCTAAGAAAGATATTAAGGGATATTCTTCGATAAATAGAAAATATATGGAAAGCATTAAATAGGGTCAACCTTGAAATAAATGGCCATATCTTCGTCATAAATTGCCCCATTTCAATTATAAAG
>NW_025063043.1:0-2424 GCF_018153295.1 Drosophila grimshawi
TTTAATGCAGTTTTGTTCCAAGATCGAGTAAATTCTAAAAAATACCTTTTATATTTGAAATATGGCAATTTGCGACTGAAGATGTGGCCATTTATTTTCAAGGTTGAGCCTATTAATGTTTGCCATATATTACTTATTAATCGAGAGAATGTCACGCCAAAATATCTTTCTTAGATGAGTCGGAAGTCAAATTGTTTTTTGTGGGGTTTTATTCAAAAGATCGAGTAAATTCTAAAAATACCTTTATATTTGAAATGGCGTTTGGAGCGAAGATATGGCCATTTATTTCAAGTTGATATTTATTCCAATGTTTGCCTATATTTTCTATTTATCGAAGAATATCCCTTCTTATCTTTCTTAGATGAGTCGGAGTCAAATTATTTTAATGCAGTTTTTGTTCCAAGGATCAAGTGAATTCTAAAAGTACACCTTTTTAATTGAAATATGGCAATTTTTGGTGAGGATATGGCCGTTTATTTCAAGGTAGACCCTATTAAGTGCTTTCCATATATTTTCTTAATTATAGAAGAATATCCCTTAATATCTTTCTTAGATGAGTCGGAAGTGGAACTATTTTAATGCAGTTTTGTTCCAAAGATCGAGTAAATTCTAAAAACACCTTTATAATTGAAATAGGGCAATTTTTGACGAAGATATGGCCATTTATTTCAAGGTAGACCCTATTTAATGCTTTCCATATATTTTCTATTTATCGAAGAATATCCCTTAATATCTTTCTTAGATGAGTCGGAGTCAAATTATTTTAATGCAGTTTTGTTTCAAAGATCAAGTGAATTCTAAAAACACCTTTATAATTGAAATGGGGCAATTTTTGACGAAGATATGGCCATTTATTTCAAGGTAGACCCTATTTAATGCTTTCCATATATTTTCTATTTATCGAAGAATATCCCTTAATATCTTTCTTAGATGAGTCGGAAGTCAAATTATTTTAATGCAGTTTTGTTTCAAAGATTAAGCGAATTCTAAAAACACCTTTATAATTGAAATGGGGCAATTTTTGACGAAGATATGGCCATTTATTTCAAGGTAGACCCTATTTAATGCTTTCCCATATATTTTCTATTTATCGAAGAATATCCCTTAATATCTTTCTTAGATGAGTCGGAAGTCAAATTATTTTAATGCAGTTTTGTTCCAAGATCAAGTGAATTCTAAAAACACCTTTATAATTGAAATGGGGCAATTTTTGACGAAGATATGGCCATTTATTTCAAGGTAGACCCTATTTAATGCTTTCCATATATTTTCTATTTATCGAAGAATATCCCTTAATATCTTTCTTAGATGAGTCGGAAGTCAAATTATTTTAATGCAGTTTTGTTCCAAGATCAAGTGAATTCTAAAAACACCTTTATAATTGAAATGGGGCAATTTTTGACGAAGATATGGCCATTTATTTCAAGGTAGACCCTATTTAATGCTTTCCATATATTTTCTATTTATCGAAGAATATCCCTTAATATCTTTCTTAGATGAGTCGGAAGTCAAATTATTTTAATGCAGTTTTGTTCCAAGATCAAGTGAATTCTAAAAACACCTTTATAATTGAAATGGGGCAATTTTTGACGAAGATATGGCCATTTATTTCAAGGTAGACCCTATTTAATGCTTTCCATATATTTTCTATTTATCGAAGAATATCCCTTAATATCTTTCTTAGATGAGTCGGAAGTCAAATTATTTTAATGCAGTTTTGTTCCAAAGATCAAGTGAATTCTAAAAACACCTTTATAATTGAAGTGGGGCAATTTTTGACGAAGATATGGCCATTTATTTCAAGGTAGACCCTATTTAATGCTTTCCATATATTTTCTATTTATCGAAGAATATCCCTTAATATCTTTCTTAGATGAGTCGGAAGTCAAATTATTTTAATGCAGTTTTTGTTCCAAAGATCGAGTGAATTCTAAAACACCTTTATAATTGAAATGGGGCAATTTTTGACGAAGATATGGCCATTTATTTCAAGGTAGACCCTATTTAATGCTTTCCATATATTTTCTATTTATCGAAGAATATCCCTTAATATCTTTCTTAGATGAGTCGGAAGTCAAATTATTTTAATGCAGTTTTGTTCCAAGATCGAGTGAATTCTAAAAACACCTTTATAATTGAAATGGGCATTAAAAAAAAAAAAAAAAGAAATGGGGCAATTTATACGAAGATATGGCCATTTATTTCAAGGTAGACCTATTCAATGTTTGCCCTATATTTTCTATTAATCGAAGAATATCCCTTAATATCTTTCTTAGATGGGTCGGAAGTCAAATTATTTTAATGCAGTTTTTGTTCCAAAGATCAAGTGAATTCTAAAAACACCTTTATAATTGAAATAGGGCAATTTTTGACGAAGGATATGGCCATTTATTTCAAGGTAGACCCTATTTAATGCTTTCCATA
>NW_025063044.1:0-8585 GCF_018153295.1 Drosophila grimshawi
CTCGAAAATACTTCGAGACTACATATTTTCAAAGCTTTTGATGCAGGGGTCAAAATATATAAAAAGGGCTTCATAATGTTGAAAGAAATTCTAGCTTCGACAATTATTGGCGAAGATACATCCGTTTGAATTTGGAAACAGAAACTTAAAACGTCAATTTCTCGAAATGACTTCGAGACTACATATTTTCAGCTTTTGATGCAGAATCAAAATATATAAAAAGGGCTTCATAATGTTGAAAGAAATTCTAACTTCTGACAATTATTGGCGAAGATACATCCGTTTGAATTTGGAAACAGAAACTTAAAACGTCAATTTCTCGAAATGACTTCGAGACTACATATTTTCAGCTTTTGATGCAGAATCAAAATATATAAAAAGGGCTTCATAATGTTGAAAGAAATTCTAACTTCTGACAATTATTGGCGAAGATACATCCGTTTGAATTTGGAAACAGAAACTTAAAACGTCAATTTCTCGAAATGACTTCGAGACTACATATTTTCAGCTTTTGATGCAGAATCAAAATATATAAAAAGGGCTTCATAATGTTGAAAGAAATTCTAACTTCTGACAATTATTGGCGAAGATACATCCGTTTGAATTTGGAAACAGAAACTTAAAACGTCAATTTCTCGAAATGACTTCGAGACTACATATTTTCAGCTTTTGATGCAGAATCAAAATATATAAAAAGGGCTTCATAATGTTGAAAGAAATTCTAACTTCTGACAATTATTGGCGAAGATACATCCGTTTGAATTTGGAAACAGAAACTTAAAACGTCAATTTCTCGAAATGACTTCGAGACTACATATTTTCAGCTTTTGATGCAGAATCAAAATATATAAAAAGGGCTTCATAATGTTGAAAGAAATTCTAACTTCTGACAATTATTGGCGAAGATACATCCGTTTGAATTTGGAAACAGAAACTTAAAACGTCAATTTCTCGAAATGACTTCGAGACTACATATTTTCAGCTTTTGATGCAGAGTCAAAATATATAAAAAGGGCTTCATAATGTTGAAAGAAATTCTAACTTCTGACAATTATTGGCGAAGATACATCCGTTTGAATTTGGAAACAGAAACTTAAAACGTCAATTTCTCGAAATGACTTCGAGACTACATATTTTCAGCTTTTGATGCAGAGTCAAAATATATAAAAAGGGCTTCATAATGTTGAAAGAAATTCTAACTTCTGACAATTATTGGCGAAGATACATCCGTTTGAATTTGGAAACAGAAACTTAAAACGTCAATTTCTCGAAATGACTTCGAGACTACATATTTTCAGCTTTTGATGCAGAGTCAAAATATATAAAAAGGGCTTCATAATGTTGAAAGAAATTCTAACTTCTGACAATTATTGGCGAAGATACATCCGTTTGAATTTGGAAACAGAAACTTAAAACGTCAATTTCTCGAAATGACTTCGAGACTACATATTTTCAGCTTTTGATGCAGAGTCAAAATATATAAAAAGGGCTTCATAATGTTGAAAGAAATTCTAACTTCTGACAATTATTGGCGAAGATACATCCGTTTGAATTTGGAAACAGAAACTTAAAACGTCAATTTCTCGAAATGACTTCGAGACTACATATTTTCAGCTTTTGATGCAGAGTCAAAATATATAAAAAGGGCTTCATAATGTTGAAAGAAATTCTAACTTCTGACAATTATTGGCGAAGATACATCCGTTTGAATTTGGAAACAGAAACTTAAAACGTCAATTTCTCGAAATGACTTCGAGACTACATATTTTCAGCTTTTGATGCAGAGTCAAAATATATAAAAAGGGCTTCATAATGTTGAAAGAAATTCTAACTTCTGACAATTATTGGCGAAGATACATCCGTTTGAATTTGGAAACAGAAACTTAAAACGTCAATTTCTCGAAATGACTTCGAGACTACATATTTTCAGCTTTTGATGCAGAGTCAAAATATATAAAGGGGCTTCATAATGTTGAAAGAAATTCTAACTTCTGACAATTATTGGCGAAGATACATCCGTTTGAATTTGGAAACAGAAACTTAAAACGTCAATTTCTCGAAATGACTTCGAGACTACATATTTTCAGCTTTTGATGCAGAGTCAAAATATATAAAAAGGGCTTCATAATGTTGAAAGAAATTCTAACTTCTGACAATTATTGGCGAAGATACATCCGTTTGAATTTGGAAACAGAAACTTAAAACGTCAATTTCTCGAAATGACTTCGAGACTACATATTTTCAGCTTTTGATGCAGAGTCAAAATATATAAAAAGGGCTTCATAATGTTGAAAGAAATTCTAACTTCGGACAATTATTGGCGAAGATACATCCGTTTGAATTTGGAAACAGAAACTTAAAACGTCAATTTCTCGAAATGACTTCGAGACTACATATTTTCAGCTTTTGATGCAGAGTCAAAATATATAAAAAGGGCTTCATAATGTTGAAAGAAATTCTAACTTCTGACAATTATTGGCGAAGATACATCCGTTTGAATTTGGAAACAGAAACTTAAAACGTCAATTTCTCGAAATGACTTCGAGACTACATATTTTCAGCTTTTGATGCAGAGTCAAAATATATAAAAAGGGCTTCATAATGTTGAAAGAAATTCTAACTTCTGACAATTATTGGCGAAGATACATCCGTTTGAATTTGGAAACAGAAACTTAAAACGTCAATTTCTCGAAATGACTTCGAGACTACATATTTTCAGCTTTTGATGCAGAGTCAAAATATATAAAAAGGGCTTCATAATGTTGAAAGAAATTCTAACTTCTGACAATTATTGGCGAAGATACATCCGTTTGAATTTGGAAACAGAAACTTAAAACGTCAATTTCTCGAAATGACTTCGAGACTACATATTTTCAGCTTTTGATGCAGAGTCAAAATATATAAAAAGGGCTTCATAATGTTGAAAGAAATTCTAACTTCTGACAATTATTGGCGAAGATACATCCGTTTGAATTTGGAAACAGAAACTTAAAACGTCAATTTCTCGAAATGACTTCGAGACTACATATTTTCAGCTTTTGATGCAGAATCAAAATATATAAAAAGGGCTTCATAATGTTGAAAGAAATTCTAACTTCTGACAATTATTGGCGAAGATACATCCGTTTGAATTTGGAAACAGAAACTTAAAACGTCAATTTCTCGAAATGACTTCGAGACTACATATTTTCAGCTTTTGATGCAGAATCAAAATATATAAAAGGGCTTCATAATGTTGAAAGAAATTCTAACTTCTGACAATTATTGGCGAAGATACATCCGTTTGAATTTGGAAACAGAAACTTAAAACGTCAATTTCTCGAAATGACTTCGAGACTACATATTTTCAGCTTTTGATGCAGAGTCAAAATATATAAAAGGGCTTCATAATGTTGAAAGAAATTCTAACTTCTGACAATTATTGGCGAAGATACATCCGTTTGAATTTGGAAACAGAAACTAAAACGTCAATTTCTCGAAATGACTTCGAGACTACATATTTTCAGCTTTTGATGCAGAGTCAAAATATATAAAAAGGGCTTCATAATGTTGAAAGAAATTCTAACTTCTGACAATTATTGGCGAAGATACATCCGTTTGAATTTGGAAACAGAAACTTAAAACGTCAATTTCTCAGAAATGACTTCGAGACTACATATTTTCAGCTTTTGATGCAGAGTCAAAATATATAAAAAGGGCTTCATAATGTTGAAAGAAATTCTAACTTCTGACAATTATTGGCGAAGATACATCCGTTTGAATTTGGAAACAGAAACTTAAAACGTCAATTTCTCGAAATGACTTCGAGACTACATATTTTCAGCTTTTGATGCAGAGTCAAAATATATAAAAAGGGCTTCATAATGTTGAAAGAAATTCTAACTTCTGACAATTATTGGCGAAGATACATCCGTTTGAATTTGGAAACAGAAACTTAAAACGTCAATTTCTCGAAATGACTTCGAGACTACATATTTTCAGCTTTTGATGCAGAGTCAAAATATATAAAAAGGGCTTCATAATGTTGAAAGAAATTCTAACTTCTGACAATTATTGGCGAAGATACATCCGTTTGAATTTGGAAACAGAAACTTAAAACGTCAATTTCTCGAAATGACTTCGAGACTACATATTTTCAGCTTTTGATGCAGAGTCAAAATATATAAAAAGGGCTTCATAATGTTGAAAGAAATTCTAACTTCTGACAATTATTGGCGAAGATACATCCGTTTGAATTTGGAAACAGAAACTTAAAACGTCAATTTCTCGAAATGACTTCGAGACTACATATTTTCAGCTTTTGATGCAGAGTCAAAATATATAAAAAGGGCTTCATAATGTTGAAAGAAATTCTAACTTCTGACAATTATTGGCGAAGATACATCCGTTTGAATTTGGAAACAGAAACTTAAAACGTCAATTTCTCGAAATGACTTCGAGACTACATATTTTCAGCTTTTGATGCAGAGTCAAAATATATAAAAAGGGCTTCATAATGTTGAAAGAAATTCTAACTTCTGACAATTATTGGCGAAGATACATCCGTTTGAATTTGGAAACAGAAACTTAAAACGTCAATTTCTCGAAATGACTTCGAGACTACATATTTTCAGCTTTTGATGCAGAGTCAAAATATATAAAAAGGGCTTCATAATGTTGAAAGAAATTCTAACTTCTGACAATTATTGGCGAAGATACATCCGTTTGAATTTGGAAACAGAAACTTAAAACGTCAATTTCTCGAAATGACTTCGAGACTACATATTTTCAGCTTTTGATGCAGAGTCAAAATATATAAAAAGGGCTTCATAATGTTGAAAGAAATTCTAACTTCTGACAATTATTGGCGAAGATACATCCGTTTGAATTTGGAAACAGAAACTTAAAACGTCAATTTCTCGAAATGACTTCGAGACTACATATTTTCAGCTTTTGATGCAGAGTCAAAATATATAAAAAGGGCTTCATAATGTTGAAAGAAATTCTAACTTCTGACAATTATTGGCGAAGATACATCCGTTTGAATTTGGAAACAGAAACTTAAAACGTCAATTTCTCGAAATGACTTCGAGACTACATATTTTCAGCTTTTGATGCAGAGTCAAAATATATAAAAAGGGCTTCATAATGTTGAAAGAAATTCTAACTTCTGACAATTATTGGCGAAGATACATCCGTTTGAATTTGGAAACAGAAACTTAAAACGTCAATTTCTCGAAATGACTTCGAGACTACATATTTTCAGCTTTTGATGCAGAGTCAAAATATATAAAAAGGGCTTCATAATGTTGAAAGAAATTCTAACTTCTGACAATTATTGGCGAAGATACATCCGTTTGAATTTGGAAACAGAAACTTAAAACGTCAATTTCTCGAAATGACTTCGAGACTACATATTTTCAGCTTTTGATGCAGAGTCAAAATATATAAAAAGGGCTTCATAATGTTGAAAGAAATTCTAACTTCTGACAATTATTGGCGAAGATACATCCGTTTGAATTTGGAAACAGAAACTTAAAACGTCAATTTCTCGAAATGACTTCGAGACTACATATTTTCAGCTTTTGATGCAGAGTCAAAATATATAAAAAGGGCTTCATAATGTTGAAAGAAATTCTAACTTCTGACAATTATTGGCGAAGATACATCCGTTTGAATTTGGAAACAGAAACTTAAAACGTCAATTTCTCGAAATGACTTCGAGACTACATATTTTCAGCTTTTGATGCAGAATCAAAATATATAAAAAGGGCTTCATAATGTTGAAAGAAATTCTAACTTCTGACAATTATTGGCGAAGATACATCCGTTTGAATTTGGAAACAGAAACTTAAAACGTCAATTTCTCGAAATGACTTCGAGACTACATATTTTCAGCTTTTGATGCAGAGTCAAAATATATAAAAAGGGCTTCATAATGTTGAAAGAAATTCTAACTTCTGACAATTATTGGCGAAGATACATCCGTTTGAATTTGGAAACAGAAACTTAAAACGTCAATTTCTCGAAATGACTTCGAGACTACATATTTTCAGCTTTTGATGCAGAGTCAAAATATATAAAAAGGGCTTCATAATGTTGAAAGAAATTCTAACTTCTGACAATTATTGGCGAAGATACATCCGTTTGAATTTGGAAACAGAAACTTAAAACGTCAATTTCTCGAAATGACTTCGAGACTACATATTTTCAGCTTTTGATGCAGAGTCAAAATATATAAAAGGGCTTCATAATGTTGAAAGAAATTCTAACTTCTGACAATTATTGGCGAAGATACATCCGTTTGAATTTGGAAACAGAAACTTAAAACGTCAATTTCTCGAAATGACTTCGAGACTACATATTTTCAGCTTTTGATGCAGAGTCAAAATATATAAAAAGGGCTTCATAATGTTGAAAGAAATTCTAACTTCTGACAATTATTGGCGAAGATACATCCGTTTGAATTTGGAAACAGAAACTTAAAACGTCAATTTCTCGAAATGACTTCGAGACTACATATTTTCAGCTTTTGATGCAGAGTCAAAATATATAAAAAGGGCTTCATAATGTTGAAAGAAATTCTAACTTCTGACAATTATTGGCGAAGATACATCCGTTTGAATTTGGAAACAGAAACTTAAAACGTCAATTTCTCGAAATGACTTCGAGACTACATATTTTCAGCTTTTGATGCAGAGTCAAAATATATAAAAAGGGCTTCATAATGTTGAAAGAAATTCTAACTTCTGACAATTATTGGCGAAGATACATCCGTTTGAATTTGGAAACCGAAACTTAAAACGTCAATTTCTCGAAATGACTTCGAGACTACATATTTTCAGCTTTTGATGCAGAGTCAAAATATATAAAAAGGGCTTCATAATGTTGAAAGAAATTCTAACTTCTGACAATTATTGGCGAAGATACATCCGTTTGAATTTGGAAACAGAAACTTAAAACGTCAATTTCTCGAAATGACTTCGAGACTACATATTTTCAGCTTTTGATGCAGAGTCAAAATATATAAAAAGGGCTTCATAATGTTGAAAGAAATTCTAACTTCTGACAATTATTGGCGAAGATACATCCGTTTGAATTTGGAAACAGAAACTTAAAACGTCAATTTCTCGAAATGACTTCGAGACTACATATTTTCAGCTTTTGATGCAGAATCAAAATATATAAAAAGGGCTTCATAATGTTGAAAGAAATTCTAACTTCTGACAATTATTGGCGAAGATACATCCGTTTGAATTTGGAAACAGAAACTTAAAACGTCAATTTCTCGAAATGACTTCGCGACTACATATTTTCAGCTTTTGATGCAGAGTCAAAATATATAAAAAGGGCTTCATAATGTTGAAAGGAATTCTAACTTCTGACAATTATTGGCGAAGATACATCCGTTTGAATTTGGAAACAGAAAGCTTAAAACGTCAATTTCTCGAAATGACTTCGAGACTACATATTTTCAGCTTTTGATGCAGAATCAAATATATAAAAAGGGCTTCATAATGTTGAAAGAAATTCTAACTTCTGACAATTATTGGCGAAGATACATCCGTTTGAATTTGGAAACAGAAACTTAAAACGTCAATTTCTCGAAATGACTTCGCGACTACATATTTTCAGCTTTTGATGCAGAGTCAAAATATATAAAAAGGGCTTCATAATGTTGAAAGAAATTCTAACTTCTGACAATTATTGGCGAAGATACATCCGTTTGAATTTGGAAACAGAAACTTAAAACGTCAATTTCTCGAAATGACTTCGGGACTACATATTTTCAGCTTTTGATGCAGAATCAAAATATATAAAAAGGGCTTCATAATGTTGAAAGAAATTCTGACTTCTGACAATTATTGGCGAAGATACATCCGTTTGAATTTGGAAACAGAAACTTAAAACGTCAATTTCTCGAAATGACTTCGCGACTACATATTTTCAGCTTTTGATGCAGGGTCAAAATATATAAAAAAGGGGCTTCATAATGTTGAAAGAAATTCTAACTTCTGACAATTATTGGCGAAGGTACATCCGTTTGAATTTGGAAACCGAAACTTAAAACGTCAATTTCTCGAAATGACTACCGAGACTACATATTTTCGGCTTATTGAAGCAGAGTCAAAATGCTATAAAAAGGGCTTCCATAATGTTGAAAAGAAATTCTAACTACTGGCAATTATTGGCGAAGATACATCCGTTTGAATTTGGAAACAGAAACTTAAAAACGTCAATTTCTCGAAATGACTTGGCGACCACATATTTTCGGCTTACGATTCAACCAGTCAAAATATATATAAAGGGCTTCATAATGTTGAAAGAAATTCTAACTGCTGACAATTATTGGCGAAGAGCCACCCGGTTGAATTTGGGAACCGAAACTTAAAACGTCAATATCTCGAAATGACTTCGATGACTACATATTTTTCAGCTTTTGATGCAGAATCAAAATATATAAAGGGTTCATAATGTTGCAAGAAATTCTAACTTCTGACAATTATTGGCGAAGATACATCCGTTTGAATTTGGAAACTTCTAAACTTAAAACGTCAATTTCTCGAAATGACTTCGGACTACATATTTTCAGCTTTTGAAGCAGA
>NW_025063045.1:0-4325 GCF_018153295.1 Drosophila grimshawi
TTTTCAGCTTTTGATGCATAGTCAAAATATATAAAAAGGGCTTCATAATGTTGAAAGAAATTCTAACTTCTGACAATTATTGGCGAAGATACATCCGTTTGAATTTGGAAACAGAAACTTAAAACGTCAATTTCTCGAAATGACTTCGAGACTACATATTTTCAGCTTTTGATGCAGAGTCAAAATATATAAAAAGGGCTTCATAATGTTGAAGAAATTCTAACTTCTGACAATTATTGGCGAAGATACATCCGTTTGAATTTGGAAACAGAAACTTAAAACGTCAATTTCTCGAAATGACTTCGAGACTACATATTTTCAGCTTTTGATGCAGAGTCAAAATATATAAAAAGGGCTTCATAATGTTGAAAGAAATTCTAACTTCTGACAATTATTGGCGAAGATACATCCGTTTGAATTTGGAAACAGAAACTTAAAACGTCAATTTCTCGAAATGACTTCGAGACTACATATTTTCAGCTTTTGATGCAGAGTCAAAATATAAAAAGGGCTTCATAATGTTGAAGAAATTCTAACTTCTGACAATTATTGGCGAAGATACATCCGTTTGAATTTGGAAACAGAAACTTAAAACGTCAATTTCTCGAAATGACTTCGAGACTACATATTTTCAGCTTTTGATGCAGAATCAAAATATATAAAAAGGGCTTCATAATGTTGAAAGAAATTCTAACTTCTGACAATTATTGGCGAAGATACATCCGTTTGAATTTGGAAACAGAAACTTAAAACGTCAATTTCTCGAAATGACTTCGAGACTACATATTTTCAGCTTTTGATGCAGAGTCAAAATATATAAAAAGGGCTTCATAATGTTGAAAGAAATTCTAACTTCTGACAATTATTGGCGAAGATACATCCGTTTGAATTTGGAAACAGAAACTTAAAACGTCAATTTCTCGAAATGACTTCGAGACTACATATTTTCAGCTTTTGATGCAGAGTCAAAATATATAAAAAGGGCTTCATAATGTTGAAAGAAATTCTAACTTCTGACAATTATTGGCGAAGATACATCCGTTTGAATTTGGAAACAGAAACTTAAAACGTCAATTTCTCGAAATGACTTCGAGACTACATATTTTCAGCTTTTGATGCAGAATCAAAATATATAAAAAGGGCTTCATAATGTTGAAAGAAATTCTAACTTCTGACAATTATTGGCGAAGATACATCCGTTTGAATTTGGAAACAGAAACTTAAAACGTCAATTTCTCGAAATGACTTCGAGACTACATATTTTCAGCTTTTGATGCAGAGTCAAAATATATAAAAAGGGCTTCATAATGTTGAAAGAAATTCTAACTTCTGACAATTATTGGCGAAGATACATCCGTTTGAATTTGGAAACAGAAACTTAAAACGTCAATTTCTCGAAATGACTTCAAGACTACATATTTTCAGCTTTTGATGCAGAGTCAAAATATATAAAAAGGGCTTCATAATGTTGAAAGAAATTCTAACTTCTGACAATTATTGGCGAAGATACATCCGTTTGAATTTGGAAACCGAAACTTAAAACGTCAATTTCTCGAAATGACTTCGAGACTACATATTTTCAGCTTTTGATGCAGGGTCAAAATATATAAAAAGGGCTTCATAATGTTGAAAGAAATTCTAACTTCTGACAATTATTGGCGAAGATACATCCGTTTGAATTTGGAAACAGAAACTTAAAACGTCAATTTCTCGAAATGACTTCGAGACTACATATTTTCAGCTTTTGATGCAGAGTCAAAATATATAAAGAGGGCTTCATAATGTTGAAAGAAATTCTAACTTCTGACAATTATTGGCGAAGATACATCCGTTTGAATTTGGAAACAGAAACTTAAAACGTCAATTTCTCGAAATGACTTCGAGACTACATATTTTCAGCTTTTGATGCAGGGTCAAAATATATAAAAAGGGCTTCATAATGTTGAAAGAAATTCTAACTTCTGACAATTATTGGCGAAGATACATCCGTTTGAATTTGGAAACAGAAACTTAAAACGTCAATTTCTCGAAATGACTTCGAGACTACATATTTTCAGCTTTTGATGCAGAATCAAAATATATAAAAAGGGCTTCATAATGTTGAAAAGAAATTCTAACTTCTGACAATTATTGGCGAAGATACATCCGTTTGAATTTGGAAACAGAAACTTAAAACGTCAATTTCGCGAAATGACTTCGAGACTACATATTTTCAGCTTTTGATGCAGAATCAAAATATATAAAAAGGGGCTTCATAATGTTGAAAGGAAATTCTAACTTCTGACAAATTATTGGCGAAGATACATCCGTTTGAATTTGGAAACAGAAACTTTAAAACGTCAATTTCTCGAAATGACTTCGAGACTACATATTTTCAGCTTTTGATGCAGAGTCAAAATATATAAAAAGGGCTTCATAATGTTGAAAGAAATTCTAACTTCTGACAATTATTGGCGAAGATACATCCGTTTGAATTTGGGAAAAGAAACTTAAACCGCCAATATCTCGAAATGACTTCGAGACTACATATTTTCAGCTTTTGATGCAGAATTAAAATATATAAAAAGGGGTTCATAATGTTGAAAGAAATTCTAACTTCTGACAATTATTAGCGAAGATACATCCGTTTGAATTTGGAAACAGAAACTTAAAACGTCAATTTCTCGAAATGACTTCGAGACTACATATTTTCAGCTTTTGATGCAGAGTCAAAATATATAAAAAGGGCTTCATAATGTTGAAAGAAATTCTAACTTCTGACAATTATTGGCGAAGATACATCCGTTTGAATTTGGAAACAGAAACTTAAAACGTCAATTTCTCGAAATGACTTCGAGACTACATATTTTCAGCTTTTGATGCAGAGTCAAAATATATAAAAAGGGCTTCATAATGTTGAAAGAAATTCTAACTTCTGACAATTATTGGCGAAGATACATCCGTTTGAATTTGGAAACCGAAACTTAAAACGTCAATTTCTCGAAATGACTTCGAGACTACATATTTTCAGCTTTTGATGCAGAGTCAAAATATATAAAAAAGGGCTTCATAATGTTGAAAGAAATTCTAACTTCTAACAATTATTGGCGAAGATACATCCGTTTGAATTTGGAAGCAAACTTAATACGTCAATTTCTCGAAATGACTGAGACTATATTTTCAGCTTTTGATGCAGAATCCAAATATATAAAAAGGGCTTCATAATGTTGAAGAAATTCTTAACTTCTGACAATTATTGGCGAAGATACATCCGTTTGAATTTGGAAACAGAAACTTAAAACGTCAATTTCTCGAAATGACTTCGAGACTACATATTTTCAGCTTTTGATGCAGGGTCAAAATATATAAAAAGGGCTTCATAATGTTGAAGAAATTCTAACTTCTGACAATTATTGGCGAAGATACATCCGTTTGAATTTGGAAACAGAAACTTAAAACGTCAATTTCTAGAAATGACTTCAAGAGACTACATATTTTCAGCTTTTGATGCAGAATCAAAATATATAAAAAGGGCTTCATAATGTTGAAAAGAAATTCTAACTGACAATTATTGGCGAAGATACATCCGTTTGAATTTGGAAACAGAAACTTAAAACGTCGATTTCTCGAAACGACTTCAAGACTACATATTTTCAGCTTTTGATGCAGAGGTCAAAATATATCTGAAGGGCTTCATAATGTTGAAAGAAATTCTAACTTCTGACAATTATTGGCGAAAGATACATCCGTTTGAATTTGGAAGCAGGAAACTTAATACGTCAATTTCTCGAAATGACTTCGAGACTACATATTTTCAGCTTTTGATGCAGAATCAAAATATATAAAAAGGGCTTCATAATGTTGAAAGAAATTCTAACTTCTGACAATTATTGGCGAAGATACATCCGTTTGAATTTGGAAACAGAAACTTAAAACGTCAATTTCTCGAAATGACTTCGAGACTACATATTTTCAGCTTTTGATGCAGGGTCAAAATATATAAAAAGGGCTTCATAATGTTGAAAGTCTACTTCCTGACAATTATTGTGGCGAAGGTATCCGTTTGAATTTGGAAGCAAGAAACACAAAACGTCAATTTCTCAAGAAATGACTTCGAGACTACATATTTTCAGCTTTTGATGCAGAATCAAAATATATAAAAGGGGCTTCGCCGTAATGTTGAAAGAAATTCTAACTTCTGACAATTATTGGCGGCGAAGATACATCCGTTTGAATTTTTGGAAACAGAAACTTAAAGCGATCGATTTCTCGAAACGACTTCAAGACTACATATTTTCAGCTTTTGGTGCGGAATCAAGAAAATGTAAAAAGGAGTTCATAATGTT
>NW_025063046.1:0-10465 GCF_018153295.1 Drosophila grimshawi
CATATTTTCAGCTTTTGATGCAGAGTCAAAATATATAAAAAGGGCTTCATAATGTTGAAAGAAATTCTAACTTCTGACAATTATTGGCGAAGATACATCCGTTTGAATTTGGAAACAGAAACTTAAAACGTCAATTTCGCGAAATGACTTCGAGACTACATATTTTCAGCTTTTGATGCAGAATCAAAATATATAAAAGGGCTTCATAATGTTGAAAGAAATTCTAACTTCTGACAATTATTGGCGAAGATACATCCGTTTGAATTTGGAAACCGAAACTTAAAACGTCAATTTCTCGAAATGACTTCGAGACTACATATTTTCAGCTTTTGATGCAGAGTCAAAATATATAAAAAGGGCTTCATAATGTTGAAAGAAATTCTAACTTCTGACAATTATTGGCGAAGATACATCCGTTTGAATTTGGAAACAGAAACTTAACAGGTCAATTTCTCGAAATGACTTCAAGACTACATATTTTCAGCTTTTGATGCAGAGTCAAAATATATAAAAAGGGCTTCATAATGTTGAAAGAAATTCTAACTGCTGACAATTATTGGCGAAGATACATCCGTTTGAATTTGGAAACAGAAACTTAAAACGTCAATTTCTCGAAATGACTTCGAGACTACATATTTTCAGCTTTTGATGCAGAATCAAAATATATTAAATGGGCTTCATAATGTTGAAAGAAATTCTAACTGCTGACAATTATTGGCGAAGATACATCCGTTTGAATTTGGAAACAGATACTTAAAACGTCAATTTCTCGAAATGACTTCAAGACTACATATTTTCAGCTTTTGATGCAGAATCAAAATTTATAAAAAGGGCTTCATAATGTTGAAAGAAATTCTAACTTCTGACAATTATTGACGAAGATACATCCGTTTGAAGTTGGAAACAGAAACTTAAAACGTCAATTTCTCGAAATGACTTCGAGACTACATATTTTCAGCTTTTGATGCAGAGTCAAAATATATAAAAAGGGGTTCATAATGTTGAAAGAAATTCTAACTTCTGACAATTATTGGCGAAGATACATCCGTTTGAATTTGGAAACAGAAACTTAAAACGTCAATTTCTCGAAATGACTTCGAGACTACATATTTTCAGCTTTTGATGCAGAATCAAAATATATAAAAAGGGCTTCATAATGTTGAAAGAAATTCTAACTTCTGACAATTATTGGCGAAGATACATCCGTTTGAATTTGGAAACAGAAACTTAAAACGTCAATTTCTCGAAATGACTTCGAGACTACATATTTTCAGCTTTTGATGCAGAATCAAAATATATAAAAAGGGCTTCATAATGTTGAAAGAAATTCTAACTTCTGACAATTGTTGGCGAAGATACATCCGTTTGAATTTGGAAACAGAAACTTAAAACGTCAATTTCTCGAAATGACTTCGAGACTACATATTTTCAGCTTTTGATGCAGGGTCAAAATATATAAAAAGTGCTTCATAATGTTGAAAGAAATTCTAACTTCTGACAATTATTGGCGAAGATACATTCGTTTGAATTTGGAAACAGAAACTTAAAACGTCGATTTCTCGAAATGACCTCAAGACTACATATTTTCAGCTTTTGATGCAGAATCAAAATATATAAAAAGGGCTTCATAATGTTGAAAGAAATTCTAACTTCTGACAATTATTGGCGAAGATACATCCGTTTGAATTTGGAAACAGAAACTTAAAACGTCAATTTCGCGAAATGACTTCGAGACTACATATTTTCAGCCTTTTGATGCAGAGTCAAAAATATATAAAAAAGGGCTTCATAATGTTGAAAGATATTCTAAACTTCTGACAATTATTGGGCGAAGATACATCCCGTTTGAATTTGGAAACAGAAACTTAAAACGTCAATTTCTCGAAATGACTTCGAGACTACATATTTTCAGCTTTTGATGCAGAATCAAAATATATAAAAAGGGCTTCATAATGTTGAAAGAAATTCTAACTTCTGACAATTATTAGCGAAGATACATCCGTTTGAATTTAGAAACAGAAACTTAAAACGTCGATTTCTCGAAATGACTTCGCGACTATATATTTTCAGCTTTTGATGCAGAGTCAAAATATATAAAAAAGGGCTTCATAATGTTGAAAGAAATTCTGACTTCTGACAATTATTGGCGAAGATACATCCGTTTGAATTTGGAAACAGAAACTTAAAACGTCGATTTCTCGAAATGACTTCAAGACTACATATTTTCAGCTTTTGATGCAGAATCAAAATATATAAAAAGGGCTTCATAATGTTGAAAGAAATTCTAACTTCTGACAATTATTGGCGAAGATACATCCGTTTGAATTTGGAAACAGAAACTTAAAACGTCAATTTCTCGAAATGACTTCGAGACTACATATTTTCAGCTTTTGATGCAGAGTCAAAATATATAAAAAGGGCTTCATAATGTTGAAAGAAATTCTAACTTCTGACAATTATTGGCGAAGATACATCCGTTTGAATTTGGAAACAGAAACTTAACAGGTCAATTTCTCCAAATGACTTCGCGACTACATATTTTCAGCTTTTGATGCAGAGTCAAAATATATAAAAAGGGCTTCATAATGTTGAAAGAAATTCTAACTTCTGACAATTATTGGCGAAGATACGTCCGTTTGAATTTGGGAAAATAAACTTAAAACGCTAATATCTCGAAATGACTTCGAGACTACATATTTTCAGCTTTTGATGCAGAGTCAGAATATATAAAAAGGGCTTCATAATGTTGAAAGAAATTCTGACTTCTGCCAATTAGTGGCGAAGATACATCCGTTTGAATTTGGAAACCGAAACTTAAAACGTCAATTTCTCGAAATGACTTCGAGACTACATATTTTCAGCTTTTGATGCAGAATCAAAATATATAAAAAGGGCTTCATAATGTTGAAAGAAATTCTACCTTCCGAATATTATTGGCGAAGATACATCCGTTTGAATTCGGAAACAGAAACTTAAAACGTCAATTTCTCGAAATGACTTCGAGACTACATATTTTCAGCTTTTGATGCATAGTCAAAATATATAAAAAGGGCTTCTTAATGTTGAAAGAAATTCTAACTTCTGACAATTATTGGCGAAGATACATCCGTTTGAATTTGGAAACAGAAACTTAAAACGTCAATTTCTCGAAATGATTTCGAGACTACATATTTTCAGCTTTTGATGCAGAGTCAAAATATATAAAAAGGGGTTCATAATGTTGAAAGAAATTCTAACTTCTGACAATTATTGGCGAAGATACATCCGTTTGAATTTGGAAACAGAAACTTAAAACGTCAATTTCTCGAAATGACTTCGAGACTACATATTTTCAGCTTTTGATGCAGAGTCAAAATATATATAAAGGGCTTCATAATGTTGAAAGAAATTCTAACTTCTGACAATTATTGGCGAAGATACATCCGTTTGAATTTGGTAACAGAAACTTAAAACGTCAATTTCTCGAAATGACTTCGAGACTACATATTTTCAGCTTTTGATGCAGAATCAAAATATATAAAAAGGGCTTCATAATGTTGAAAGAAATTCTAACTTCTGACAATTATTGGCGAAGATAAATCCGTTTGAATTTGGAAACAGAAACTTAAAACGTCAATTTCTCGAAATGACTTCGAGACTACATATTTTCAGCTTTTGATGCAGAGTCAATATATATAAAAAGGGCTTCATAATGTTGAAAGAAATTCTAACTTTTGACAATTATTGGCGAAGATACACCCGTTTGAATTTGGAAACAGAAACTTTAAAACGTCAATTTCTCGAAATGACTTCGCGACTATATATTTTCAGCTTTTGATGCAGAGTCAAAATATATAAAAAGGGCTTCATAATGTTGAAAGAAATTCTACCTTCCGAATATTATTGGCGAAGATACATCCGTTTGAATTTGGAAACAGAAACTTAAAACGTCAATTTCTCGAAATGACTTCGAGACTACATATTTTCAGCTTTTGATGCAGAATCAAAATATATAAAAAGGGCTTCATAATGTTGAAAGAAATTCTAACTTCTGACAATTATTGGCGAAGATACATCCGTTTGAATTTGGAAACAGAAACTTAAAACGTCAATTTCTCGAAATGACTTCAAGACTACATATTTTCAGCTTTTGATGCAGAGTCAAAATATATAAAAAGGGCTTCATAATGTTGAAAGAAATTCTAACTTCTGACAATTATTGGCGAAGATACATCCGTTTGAATTTGGAAACAGAAACTTAAAACGTCAATTTCTCGAAATGACTTCAAGACTACATATTTTCAGCTTTTGATGCAGAATCAAAATATATAAAAGGGCTTCATAATGTTGAAAGAAATTCTAACTTCTGACAATTATTGGCGAAGATACATCCGTTTGAATTTGGAAACCGAAACTTAAAACGTCAATTTCTCGAAATGACTTCGAGACTACATATTTTGAGCTTTTGATGCAGAGTCAAAATATATAAAAAGGGCTTCATAATGTTGAAAGAAATTCTAACTTCTGACAATTATTGGCGAAGATACATCCGTTTGATTTCAATTTCGTGAATTTCTCGAAATGACTTCGCGACTATATATTTTCAGCTTTTGATGCAGAGTCAAAATATATAAAAAGGGCTTCATAATGTTGAAAGAAATTCTAACTTCTGACAATTATTGGCGAAGATACATCCGTTTGAATTTGGAAACAGAAACTTAAAACGTCAATTTCTCGAAATGACTTCGAGACTACATATTTTCAGCTTTTGATGCAGAGTCAAAATATATAAAAAGGGCTTCATAATGTTGAAAGAAATTCTAACTTCTGACAATTATTGGCGAAGATACATCCGTTTGAATTTGGAAACAGAAACTTAACAGGTCAATTTCTCCAAATGACTTCGCGACTACATATTTTCAGCTTTTGATGCAGAGTTAAAATATATAAAAAGGGATTCATAATGTTGAAAGAAATTCTAACTTCTGACAATTATTGGCGAAGATACATCCGTTTGATTTCAATTTCGTCAATTTCTCCAAATGACTTCGCGACTACATATTTTCAGCTTTTGATGCAGAGTTAAAATATATAAAAAGGGATTCATAATGTTGACAGAAATTCTGACTTCTGACAATTATTGGCGAAGATACGTCCGTTTGAATTTGGGAAAATAAACTTAAAACGCCAATATCTCGAAATGACTTCGAGACTACATATTTTCAGCTTTTGATGCAGAGACAAAATATATAAAAAGGGCTTCATAATGTTGAAAAAAATTCTAACTTCTGACAATTATTGGCGAAGATACATCCGTTTGAATTTGGAAATAGAAACTTAAAACGTCAATTTCTCGAAATGACTTCAAGACTACATATTTTCAGCTTTTGATGCAGAGTCAAAATATATAAAAAAGGGCTTCATAATGTTGAAAGAAATTCTAACTTCCGAATATTATTGGCGAAGATACATCCGTTTGAATTTGGAAACCGAAACTTAAAACGTCAATTTCTCGAAATGACTTCAAGACTACATATTTTCAGCTTTTGATGCAGAGTCAAAATATATAAAAAAGGGCTTCATAATGTTGAAAGAAATTCTAACTTCCGAATATTATTGGCGAAGATACATCCATTTGAATTTGGAAACAGAAACTTAAAACGTCAATTTCTCGAAATGACTTCGAGACTACATATTTTCAGCTTTTGATGCAGAGTCAAAATATATAAAAAGGGCTTCATAATGTTGAAAGAAATTCTAACTTCTGACAATTATTGGCGAAGATACATCCGTTTGAATTTGGAAACAGAAACTTAAAACGTCAATTCCTCGAAATGACTTCGAGACTACATATTTTCAGCTTTTGATGCAGAGTCAAAATATATAAAAAGGGGTTCATAATATTGAAAGAAATTCTAACTTCTGACAATTATTGGCGAAGATACATCCGTTTGAATTTGGAAACAGAAACTTAAAACGTCAATTTCGCGAAATGACTTCGAGACTACATATTTTCAGCTTTTGATGCAGAGTCAAAATATATAAAAAGGGCTTCATAATGTTGAAAGAAATTCTAACTTCTGACAATTATTGGCGAAGATACATCCGTTTGAATTTGGAAACAGAAACTTAAAACGTCAATTTCGCGAAATGACTTCGAGACTACATATTTTCAGCTTTTGATGCAGAATCAAAATATATAAAAAGGGCTTCATAATGTTGAAAGAAATTCTAACTTCTGACAATTATTGGCGAAGATACATCCGTTTGAATTTGGAAACCGAAACTTAAAACGTCAATTTCTCGAAATGACTTCGAGACTACATATTTTCAGCTTTTGATGCAGAATCAAAATATATAAAAAGGGCTTCATAATGTTGAAAGAAATTCTAACTTCTGACAATTATTAGCGAAGATACATCCGTTTGAATTTGGAAACAGAAACTTAAAACGTCGATTTCTCGAAATGACTTCGCGACTATATATTTTCAGCTTTTGATGCAGAGTCAAAATATATAAAAAGGGCTTCATAATGTTGAAAGAAATTCTGACTTCTGACAATTATTGGCGAAGATACATCCGTTTGAATTTGGAAACAGAAACTTAAAACGTCGATTTCTCGAAATGACTTCAAGACTACATATTTTCAGCTTTTGATGCAGAATCAAAATATATAAAAAGGGCTTCATAATGTTGAAAGAAATTCTAACTTCTGACAATTATTGGCGAAGATACATCCGTTTGAATTTGGAAACAGAAACTTAAAACGTCAATTTCTCGAAATGACTTCGAGACTACATATTTTCAGCTTTTGATGCAGAGTCAAAATATATAAAAAGGGCTTCATAATGTTGAAAGAAATTCTAACTTCTGACAATTATTGGCGAAGATACATCCGTTTGAATTTGGAAACAGAAACTTAACAGGTCAATTTCTCCAAATGACTTCGCGACTACATATTTTCAGCTTTTGATGCAGAGTCAAAATATATAAAAAGGGCTTCATAATGTTGAAAGAAATTCTAACTTCTGACAATTATTGGCGAAGATACGTCCGTTTGAATTTGGGAAAATAAACTTAAAACGCTAATATCTCGAAATGACTTCGAGACTACATATTTTCAGCTTTTGATGCAGAATCAAAATATATAAAAAGGGCTTCATAATGTTGAAAGAAATTCTAACTTCTGACAATTATTGGCGAAGATACATCCGTTTGAATTTGGAAATAGAAACTTAAAACGTCAATTTCTCGAAATGACTTCAAGACTACATATTTTCAGCTTTTGATGCAGAGTCAAAATATATAAAAAGGGCTTCATAATGTTGAAAGAAATTCTGACTTCTGCCAATTATTGGCGAAGATACATCCGTTTGAATTTGGAAACCGAAACTTAAAACGTCAATTTCTCGAAATGACTTTGAGACTACATATTTTCAGCTTTTGATGCAGAATCAAAATATATAAAAAGGGCTTCATAATGTTGAAAGAAATTCTACCTTCCGAATATTATTGGCGAAGATACATCCGTTTGAATTTGGAAACAGAAACTTAAAACGTCAATTTCTCGAAATGACTTCGAGACTACATATTTTCAGCTTTTGATGCATAGTCAAAATATATAAAAAGGGCTTCATAATGTTGAAAGAAATTCTAACTTCTGACAATTATTGGCGAAGATACATCCGTTTGAATTTGGAAACAGAAACTTAAAACGTCAATTTCTCGAAATGACTTCGAGACTACATATTTTCAGCTTTTGATGCAGAGTCAAAATATATAAAAAGGGGTTCATAATGTTGAAAGAAATTCTAACTTCTGACAATTATTGGCGAAGATACATCCGTTTGAATTTGGAAACAGAAACTTAAAACGTCAATTTCTCGAAATGACTTCGAGACTACATATTTTCAGCTTTTGATGCAGAATCAAAATATATAAAAAGGGCTTCATAATGTTGAAAGAAATTCTAACTTCTGACAATTATTGGCGAAGATACATCCGTTTGAATTTGGAAACAGAAACTTAAAACGTCAATTTCTCGAAATGACTTCGAGACTACATATTTTCAGCTTTTGATGCAGGGTCAAAATATATTAAAAGTGCTTCATAATGTTGAAAGAAATTCTAACTTCTGACAATTATTGGCGAAGATACATTCGTTTGAATTTGGAAACAGAAACTTAAAACGTCGATTTCTCGAAATGACTTCAAGACTACATATTTTCAGCTTTTGATGCAGAATCAAAATATATAAAAAGGGCTTCATAATGTTGAATGAAATTCTAACTTCTGACAATTATTGGCGAAGATACATCCGTTTGAATTTGGAAACAGAAACTTAATACGTCAATTTCGCGAAATGACTTCGAGACTACATATTTTCAGCTTTTGATGCAGAATCAAAATATATAAAAGGGCTTCATAATGTTGAAAGAAATTCTAACTTCTGACAATTATTGGCGAAGATACATCCGTTTGAATTTGGAAACCGAAACTTAAAACGTCAATTTCTCGAAATGACTTCAAGACTACATATTTTCAGCTTTTGATGCAGAGTCAAAATATATAAAAAGGGCTTCATAATGTTGAAAGACATTCTAACTTCTGACAATTATTGGCGAAGATACATCCGTTTGAATTTGGAAACAGAAACTTAAAACGTCGATTTCTCGAAATGACTTCGCGACTATATATTTTCAGCTTCTGATGCAGAGTCAAAATATATAAAAAGGGCTTCATAATGTTGAAAGAAATTCTACCTTCCGAATATTATTGGCGAAGATACATCCATTTGAATTTGGAAACAGAAACTTAAAACGTCAATTTCTCGAAATGACTTCGAGACTACATATTTTCAGCTTTTGATGCAGAATCAAAATATATAAAAAAGGGGTTCATAATGTTGAAAGAAATTCTAACTTCTGACAATTATTGGCGAAGATACATCCGTTTGAATTTGGAAACAGAAACTTAAAACGTCAATTTCTCGAAATGACTTCGAGACTACATATTTTCAGCTTTTGATGCAGAATCAAAATATATAAAAAGGGCTTCATAATGTTGAAAGAAATTCTAACTTCTGACAATTATTGGCGAAGATACATCCGTTTGAATTTGGAAACAGAAACTTAAAACGTCAATTTCTCGAAATGACTTCAAGACTACATATTTTCAGCTTTTGATGCAGAGTCAAAATATATAAAAAAGGGCTTCATAATGTTGAAAGAAATTCTAACTTCTGACAATTATTGGCGAAGATACATCCGTTTGAATTTGGAAACAGAAACTTAAAACGTCAATTTCGCGAAATGACTTCGAGACTACATATTTTCAGCTTTTGATGCAGAATCAAAATATATAAAAGGGCTTCATAATGTTGAAAGAAATTCTAACTTCTGACAATTATTGGCGAAGATACATCCGTTTGAATTTGGAAACCGAAACTTAAAACGTCAATTTCTCGAAATGACTTCGAGACTACATATTTTCAGCTTTTGATGCAGAGTCAAAATATATAAAAAGGGCTTCATAATGTTGAAAGAAATTCTAACTTCTGACAATTATTGGCGAAGATACATCCGTTTGATTTCGATTTCGTCGATTTCTCGAAATGACTTCGCGACTATATATTTTCAGCTTTTGATGCAGAGTCAAAATATATAAAAAGGGCTTCATAATGTTGAAAGAAATTCTAACTTCTGACAATTATTGGCGAAGATACATCCGTTTGAATTTGGAAACAGAAACTTAAAACGTCAATTTCTCGAAATGACTTCGCGACTACATATTTTCAGCTTTTGATGCAGAGTCAAAATATATAAAAAGGGCTTCATAATGTTGAAAGAAATTCTAACTTCTGACAATTATTGGCGAAGATACATCCGTTTGAATTTGGAAACAGAAACTTAAAACGTCAATTTCTCGAAATGACTTCGAGACTACATATTTTCAGCTTTTTGATGCAGAGTCAAAATATATAAAAACGCCTTCATAATGTTGAAAGAAATTCTAACTTCTGACAATTATTGGCGAAGATACGTCCCGTTTGAATTTGGGAAAATAAACTTTAAACGTCAATTTCTCGAAATGACTTTTCGAGACTACATATTTTCAGCTTTTTGATGCAGAATCAAAATATATAAAAGGGCTTCATAATGTTGAAAAAAAATTCTAACTTCTGACAATTATTGGCGAAGATACATCCGTTTGAATTTGGAAATAGAAACTTAAAACGTCAATTTCTCGAAATGACTTCACGACTACATATTTTCAGCTTTTGATGCAGAGTCAAAATATATAAAAAGGGCTTCATAATGTTGAAAGAAATTCTAACTTCTGACAATTATTGGCGAAGATACATCCGTTTGAATTTGGAAACCGGGAAACTTAAAACGTCAATTTCTCGAAATGACTTTTTGAGACTACATATTTTCAGCTTTTGATGCAGAATCAATATATATAAAAGGGCTTCATAATGTTGAAA
>NW_025063047.1:0-9182 GCF_018153295.1 Drosophila grimshawi
CTCATCTAAGAAAGATATTAAGGGATATTCTTTGATTAACAGAAAATATATGGAAAGTATTAAATAGGGTCTACCTTGAAATAAATGGCCATATCTCCGTCAAAAATTGCCCCATTTCAATTATAAAAGGTGTTTTTAGAATTCACTCAATTTTTGAAACAAAACTGCTTTAAATGAATTTGACTCCCGACTCATCTAAGAAAGATATTAAGGGATATTCTTCGATAAATAGAAAATATATGGAAAGTATTAAATAGGGTCTACCTTGAAATAAATGGCCATATCTCCGTCAAAAATTGCCCCATTTCAATTATAAAGGTGTTTTTAGAATTCACTTAATCTTTGGAACAAAACTGCATTAAAATAATTTGACTTCCGACTCATCTAAGAAAGATATTAAGGGATATTCTTCGATAAATAGAAAATATATGGAAAGCATTAAATAGGGTCTACCTTGAAATAAATGGCCATATCTTCGTCAAAAATTGCCCCATTTCAATTATAAAGGTGTTTTTAGAATTCGCTTGATATTTGGAACAAAACTGCATTAAAATAATTTGACTTCCGACTCATCTAAGAAAGATATTAAGGGATATTCTTCGATAAATAGAAAATATATGGAAAGCATTAAATAGGGTCAACCTTGAAATAAATGGCCATATCTTCGTCAAAAATTGGCCCATTTCAATTATAAAGGTGTTTTTAGAATTCGCTCAATCTTTGGAACAAAACTGCATTAAAATAATTTGACTTCCGACTCATCTAAGAAAGATATTAAGGGATATTCTTTGATTCACAGAAAATATATGGAAAGTATTTAATAGGGTCTACCTTGAAATAAATGGCCATATCTTCGTCAAAAATTGCCCCATTTCAATTATAAAGGTGTTTTTAGAATTCGCTTGATCATTGGAACAAAACTGCATTAAAATAATTTGACTTTCGACTCATCTAAGAAAGATATTAAGGGATATTCTTTGATTAACAGAAAATATATGGAAAGTATTAAATAGGGTCTACCTTGAAATAAATGGCCATATCTCCGTCAAAAATTGCCCCATTTCAATTATAAAGGTGTTTTTAGAATTCACTCAATCTTTGAAACAAAACTGCATTAAAATAATTTGACTTCCGACTCATCTAAGAAAGATATTAAGGGATATTCTTCGATAAATAGAAAATATATGGAAAGCATTAAATAGGGTCAACCTTGAAATAAATGGCCATATCTTCGTCAAAAATTGCTCCATTTCAATTATAAAGGTGTTTTTAGAATTCACTCAATCTTTGGAACAAAACTGCATTAAAATAATTTGACTTCCGACTCATCCAAGAAAGATATTAAGGGATATTCTTCGATAAATAGAAAATATATGGAATGCATTAAATAGGGTCTACCTTGAAATAAATGGCCATATCTCCGTCAAAAATTGCCCCATTTCAATTATAAAGGTGTTTTTAGAATTCACTTAATCTTTGGAACAAAACTGCATTAAAATAATTTGACTTCCGACTCATCTAAGAAAGATATTAAGGGATATTCTTTGATTAACAGAAAATATATGGAAAGTATTAAATAGGGTCTACCTTGAAATAAATGGCCATATCTCCGTCAAAAATTGCCCCATTTCAATTATAAAGGTGTTTTTAGAATTCACTCAATTTTTGAAACAAAACTGCATTAAAATAATTTGACTTCCGACTCATCTAAGAAAGATATTAAGGGATATTCTTCGATAAATAGAAAATATATGGAAAGCATTAAATAGGGTCAACCTTGAAATAAATGGCCATATCTTCGTCAAAAATTGCTCCATTTCAATTATAAAGGTGTTTTTAGAATTCACTCAATCTTTGGAACAAAACTGCATTAAAATAATTTGACTTTCGACTCATCTAAGAAAGATATTAAGGGATATTCTTTGATTAACAGAAAATATATGGAAAGCATTAAATAGGCTCTACCTTGAAATAAATGGCCATATCTTCGTCAAAAATTGTCCCATGTCACTTATAAATGTGTTTTTAGAATTCGCTCGATCTTTGGAACAAAACTGCATTAAAATAATTTGACTGCCGACTCATCTAAGAAAGATATTAAGGGATATTCTGTGATTAACAGAAAATATATGGAAAGTATTAAATAGGGTCTACCTTGAAATAAATGGCCATATCTCCGTCAAAAATTGCCCCATTTCAATTATAAAGGTGTTTTTAGAATTCACTCAATCTTTGAAACAAAACTGCTTTAAATGAATTTGACTCCCGACTCATCTAAGAAAGATATTAAGGGATATTCTTCGATAAATAGAAAATATATGGAAAGTATTAAATAGGGTCACCTTGAATAAATGGCCATATCTTCGTCAAAAATTGCTCCATTTCAATTATAAAGGTGTTTTTAGAATTCACTCAATCTTTGGAACAAAACTGCATTAAAATAATTTGACTTCCGACTCATCTAAGAAAGATATTAAGGGATATTCTTCGATAAATAGAAAATATATGGAAAGCATTCAGTAGGGTCAACCTTGAAATAAATGGCCATATCTTCGTCAAAAATTGCCCCATTTCAATTATAAAGGTGTTGTTAGAATTCGCTCGATCATTGAAACAAAACTGCATTAAAATAATTTGACTTTCGACTCATCTAAGAAAGATATTAAGGGATATTCTTTGATTAACAGAAAATATATGGAAAGTATTAAATAGGGTCTACCTTGAAATAAATGGCCATATCTCCGTCAAAAATTGCCCCATTTCAATTATAAAGGTGTTTTTAGAATTCACTCAATCTTTGAAACAAAACTGCTTTAAATGAATTTGACTCCCGACTCATCTAAGAAAGATATTAAGGGATATTCTTCGATAAATAGAAAATATATGGAAAGTATTAAATAGGGTCTACCTTGAAATAAATGGCCATATCTCCGTCAAAAATTGCCCCATTTTAATTATAAAGGTGTTTTTAGAATTCACTCGATCTTTGGAACAAAACTGCATTAAAATAATTTGACTTCCGACTCATCTAAGAAAGATATTAAGGGATATTCTTCGATAAATAGAAAATATATGGAAAGCATTAAATAGGGTCTACCTTGAAATAAATGGCCATATCTCCGTCAAAAATTGCCCCATTTCAATTATAAAGGTGTTTTTAGAATTCACTCAATCTTTGGAACAAAACTGCATTAAACTAATTTGACTTTCGACTCATCTAAGAAAGGTATTAAGGGATATTCTTTGATTAACAGAAAATATATGGAAAGTATTAAATAGGGTCTACCTTGAAATAAATGGCCATATCTCCGTCAAAAATTGCCCCATTTCAATTATAAAGGTGTTTTTAGAATTCACTCAATATTTGAAACAAAACTGCATTAAAATAATTTGACTCCCGACTCATCTAAGAAAGATATTAAGCGATATTCTTCGATAAATAGAAAATATATGGAAAGTATTAAATAGGGTCTACCTTGAAATAAATGGCCATATCTCCGTCAAAAATTGCCCCATTTCAATTATAAAGGTGTTTTTAGAATTCACTTAATCTTTGGAACAAAAGGGCTTTAAAATTTTTTTTTTTCCGGGGGCCACCTTGAAATAAATGGCCATATCTTCGTCAAAAATTGCCCCATTTCAATTATAAAGGTGTTTTTAGAATTCGCTCGATCATTGGAACAAAACTGCATTAAAATAATTTGACTTTCGACTCATCTAAGAAAGATATTAAGGGATATTCTTTGATTCACAGAAAATATATGGAAAGTATTAAATAGGGTCTACCTTGAAATAAATGGCCATATCTTCGTCAAAAATTGCCCCATTTCAATTATAAAAGGTGTTTTTAGAATTCACTTAATCTTTGGAAGAAAACTGCATTAAAATAATTTGACTTCCGACTCATCTAAGAAAGATATTAAGGGATATTCTTCGATAAATAGAAAATATATGGAAAGTATTAAATAGGGTCTACCTTGAAATAAATGGCCATATCTTCGTCAAAAATTGCCCCATTTCAATTATAAAGGTGTTTTTAGAATTCGCTCGATCATTGGAACAAAACTGCATTAAAATAATTTGTCTTCCGACTCATCTAAGAAAGATATTAAGGGATATTCTTCGATAAATAGAAAATATATGGAAAGCATTAAGTAGGGTCAACCTTGAAATAAATGGCCATATCTTCGTCAAAAATTGCCCCATTTCAATTATAAAGGTGTTTTTAGAATTCGCTCGGTCATTGGAACAACACTGCATTAAAATAATTTGATTTTCGACTCATCTAAGAAAGATATTAAGGGATATTCTTTGATTAACAGAAAATATATGGAAAGTATTAAATAGGGTCTACCTTGAAATTAATGGCCATATCTTCGTCAAAAATTGCCTCATTTCAATTATAAAGGTGTTTTTAGAATTCACTCAATCTTCGGAACAAAACTGCATCAAAATAATTTGACTTCCGACTCATCCAAGAAAGATATTAAGGGATATTCTTCGATAAATAGAAAATATGTGGAAAGCATTAAATAGGCTCTACCTTGAAATAAAATGGCCCATATCTTCGTCTAAATTTGCCCCCATTTCAATTATAAAAGGTGTTTTTAGAATTCACTCAATCTTCGAAACAAAACTGCATTAAAAATAATTTGACTTCCGACTCATCTAAGAAAGATATTAAGGGATATTCTTCGATAAATAGAAAATATATGGAAAGCATTAAATAGGGTCTACCTTGAAATAAATGGCCATATCTTCGTCAAAAATTGCCCCATTTCAATTATAAAGGTGTTTTTAGAATTCACTCAATCTTTGAAACAAAACTGCATTAAAATAATTTGACTTCCGACTCATCTAAGAAAGATATTAAGGGATATTCTTCGATAAATAGAAAATATATGGAAAGCATTAAATAGGGTCAACCTTGAAATAAATGGCCATATCTTCGTCAAAACTTGCTCCATTTCAATTATAAAGGTGTTTTTAGAATTCACTCAATCTTTGAAACAAAACTGCATTAAAATAATTTGACTTTCGACTCATCTAAGAAAGATATTAAGGGATATTCTTCGATAAATAGAAAATATATGGAAAGCTTTAGGTAGGGTCAACCTTGAAATAAATGGCCATATCTTCGTCAAAAATTGCCCCATTTCAATTATAAAGGTGTTGTTAGAATTCGCTCGATCTTTGGAACAAAACTGCATTAAAATAATTTGACTTCCGACTCATCTAAGAAAGATATTAAGGGATATTCTTTGATCAACAGAAAATATATGGAAAGTATTAAATACGGTCTACCTTGAAATTAATGGCCATATCTCCGTCAAAAATTGCCCCATTTCAATTATAAAGGTGTTTTTAGAATTCACTCAATCTTTGGAACAAAACTGCATCAAAATAATTTGACTTCCGACTCATCCAAGAAAGATATTAAGGGATATTCTTCGATAAATAGAAAATATGTGGAAAGCATTAAATAGGGTGTACCTTGAAATAAATGGCCATATCTTCGTCAAAAATTGCCCCATTTCAATTATAAAGGTGTTTTTAAAATTCGCTTGATCATTGGAACAAAACTGCATTAAAATAATTTGACTTTCGACTCATCTAAGAAAGATATTAAGGGATATTCTTTGATTAACAGAAAATATATGGAAAGTATTAAATAGGGTCTACCTTGAAATTAATGGCCATATCTCCGTCAAAAATTGCCCCATTTCAATTATAAAGGTGTTTTTAGAATTCACTCAATCTTTGAAATAAAACTGCATTAAAATAATTTGACTTCCGACTCATCTAAGAAAGATATTAAGGGATATTCTTCGATAAATAGAAAATATATGGAAAGCATTAAATAGGGTCAACCTTGAAATAAATGGCCATATCTTCGTCAAAACTTGGTCCATTTCAATTATAAAGGTGTTTTTAGAATTCACTCAATCTTTGAAACAAAACTGCATTAAAATAATTTGACTTTCGACTCATCTAAGAAAGATATTAAGGGATATTCTTCGATAAATAGAAAATATATGGAAAGCTTTAGGTAGGGTCAACCTTGAAATAAATGGCCATATCTTCGTCAAAAATTGCCCCATTTCAATTATAAAGGTGTTTTTGGAATTCACTCAATCTTTGAAACAAAACTGCATTAAAATAATTTGACTCCCGACTCATCTAAGAAAGATATTAAGGGATATTCTTCGATAAATAGAAAATATATGGAAAGTATTAAATAGGGTCTACCTTGAAATAAATGGCCATATCTCCGTCAAAAATTGCCCCATTTCAATTATAAAGGTGTTTTTAGAATTCACTCAATCTTTGAAACAAAACTGCATTAAAATAATTTGACTTCCGACTCATCTAAGAAAGATATTAAGGGATATTCTTTGATTAACAGAAAATATATGGAAAGTATTAAATAGGGTCTACCTTGAAATAAATGGCCATATCTCCGTCAAAAATTGCCCCATTTCAATTATAAAGGTGTTTTTAGAATTCACTCGATCTTTGGAACAAAACTGCATTAAACTAATTTGACTTTCGACTCATCTAAGAAAGATATTAAGGGATATTCTTTGATTAACAGAAAATATATGGAAAGTATTAAATAGGGTCTACCTTGAAATAAATGGCCATATCTCCGTCAAAAATTGCCCCATTTCAATTATAAAGGTGTTTTTAGAATTCACTCAATCTTTGAAACAAAACTGCATTAAAATAATTTGACTTTCGACTCATCTAAGAAAGATATTAAGGGATATTCTTCGATAAATAGAAAATATATGGAAAGTATTAAATAGGGTCTACCTTGAAATAAATGGCCATATCTCCGTCAAAAATTGCCCCATTTCAATTATAAAGGTGTTTTTAGAATTCACTTAATCTTTGGAACAAAACTGCATTAAAATAATTTGACTTTCGACTCATCTAAGAAAGATATTAAGGGATATTCTTCGATAAATAGAAAATATATGGAAAGCATTAAGTAGAGTCAACCTTGAAATAAATGGCCATATCTTCGTCAAAAATTGCCCCATTTCAATTATAAAGGTGTTTTTAGAATTCGCTCGATCATTGGAACAAAACTGCATTAAAATAATTTGACTTTCGACTCATCTAAGAAAGATATTAAGGGATATTCTTTGATTCACAGAAAATATATGGAAAGTATTAAATAGGGTCTACCTTGAAATAAATGGCCATATCTTCGTCAAAAATTGCCCCATTTCAATTATAAAGGTGTTTTTAGAATTCACTTAACCTTTGGAACAAAACTGCATTAAAATAATTTGACTTCCGACTCATCTAAGAAAGATATTAAGGGATATTCTTCGATAAATAAAAAATATATGGAAAGCATTACATAGGGTCTACCTTGAAATAAATGACCATATCTTCGTCAAAAATTGCCCCATTTCAATTATTAAGGTGTTTTTAGAATTCACTCAATATTTGAAACAAAACTGCATTAAAATAATTTGACTTCCGACTCATCTAAGAAAGATATTAAGGGATATTCTTCGATAAATAGAAAATATATGGAAAGCATTAAATAGGGTCAACCTTGAAATAAATGGCCATATCTTCGTCAAAAATTGGCCCATTTCAATTATAAAGGTGTTTTTAGAATTCACTCAATCTTTGGAACAAAACTGCATTAAAATAATTTGACTTCCGACTCATCTAAGAAAGATATTAAGGGATATTCTTTGATTCACAGAAAATATATGGAAAGTATTAAATAGGGTCTACCTTGAAATAAATGGCAATATCTTCGTCAAAAATTGCCCCATTTCAATTATAAAGGTGTTTTTAGAATTCACTTAATCTTAAGAAGAAGAAAACTGCATTAAAATAATTTGACTTCCGACTCATCTAAGAAAGATATTAAGGGATATTCTTCGATAAATAGAAAATATATGGAAAGTATTAAATAGGGTCTACCTTGAAATAAATGGCCATATCTCCGTCAAAAATTGCCCCATTTCAATTATAAAGGTGTTTTTAGAATTCACTCAATCTTTGGAACAAAAGTGCATTAAAATAATTTGACTTCCGACTCATCTAAGAAAGATATTAAGGGATATTCTTCGATAAATAGAAAATATATGGAAAGCATTAAGTAGGGTCAACCTTGAAATAAATGGCCATATCTTCGTCAAAAATTGCCCCATTTCAATTATAAAGGTGTTTTTAGAATTCGCTCGGTCATTGGAACAAAACTGCATTAAAATAATTTGATTTTCGACTCATCTAAGAAAGATATTAAGGGATATTCTTTGATTAACAGAAAATATATGGAAAGTATTAAATAGGGTCTACCTTGAAATAAATGGCCATATCTTCGTAAAAAATTGCCCCATTTCAATTATAAAGGTGTTTTTAGAATTCACTCAATCTTTGAAACAAAACTGCATTAAAATAATTTGACTTCCGACTCATCTAAGAAAGATATTAAGGGATATTCTTCGATAAATAGAAAATATATGGAAAGCATTAAATAGGGTCAACCTTGAAATAAATGGCCATATCTTCGTCAAAACTTGGTCCATTTCAATTATAAAGGTGTTTTTAGAATTCACTCAATCTTTGAAACAAAACTGCATTAAAATAATTTGACTTTCGACTCATCTAAGAAAGATATTAAGGGATATTCTTCGATAAATAGAAAATATATGGAAAGCTTTAGGTAGGGTCAACCTTGAAATAAATGGCCATATCTTCGTCAAAAATTGCCCCATTTCAATTATAAAGGTGTTTTTGGAATTCACTCAATCTTTGAAACAAAACTGCATTAAAATAATTTGACTCCCGACTCATCTAAGAAAGATATTAAGGGATATTCTTCGATAAATAGAAAATATATGGAAAGTATTAAATAGGGTCTACCTTGAAATAAATGGCCATATCTCCGTCAAAAATTGCCCCATTTCAATTATAAAGGTGTTTTTAGAATTCACTCAATCTTTGAAACAAAACTGCATTAAAATAATTTGACTTCCGACTCATCTAAGAAAGATATTAAGGGATATTCTTTGATTAACAGAAAATATATGGAAAGTATTAAATAGGGTCTACCTTGAAATAAATGGCCATATCTCCGTCAAAAATTGCCCCATTTCAATTATAAAGGTGTTTTTAGAATTCACTCGATCTTTGGAACAAAACTGCAT
>NW_025063048.1:0-19671 GCF_018153295.1 Drosophila grimshawi
TGTATCTTCGCCAATAATTGTCAGAAGTTAGAATTTCTTTCAACATTATGAAGCCCTTTTTAAATATTTTGATTCTGCATCAAAAGCTGAAAATATGTAGTCTCGAAGTCATTTCGAGAAATTGACGTTTTAAGTTTCTGTTTCCAAATTCAAACGGATGTATCTTCGCCAATAATTGTCAGAAGTTAGAATTTCTTTCAACATTATGAAGCCCTTTTTATATATTTTGACTCTGCATCAAAAGCTAAAGATTTGTAGTCTTGAAGTCAATTCGAGAAATTGACGTTTTAAGTTTCTGTTTCCAAATTCAAATGGATGTATCTTCGCCAATAATTGTCAGAAGTTAGAATTTCTTTCAACATTATGAAGCCCTTTTTATATATTTTGATTCTGCATCAAAAGCTGAAAATATGTAGTCTCGAAGTCATTTCGAGAAATTGACGTTTTAAGTTTCTGTTTTCAAATTCAAACGGATGTATCTTCGCCAATAATTGTCAGAAGTTAGAATTTCTTTCAACATTATGAAGCCCTTTTTATATATTTTGACTCTGCATCAAAAAGCTGAAAATATGTAGTCTCGAAGTCATTTCGAGAAATTGACGTTTTAAGTTTCTGTTTCCAAATTCAAACGGATGTATCTTCGCCAATAATTGTCAGAAGTTAGAATTTCTTTCAACATTATGAAGCCCTTTTTATATATTTTGACTCTGCATCAAAAGCTGAAAATATGTAGTCTTGAAGTCAATTCGAGAAATTGACGTTTTAAGTTTCTGTTTCCAAATTCAAACGGAAGTATCTTCGCTAATAATTGTCAGAAGTCAGAATTTCTTTCAACATTATGAAGCCCTTTTTATGTATTTTGATTCTGCATCAAAAGCTGAAAATATGTAGTCTCGAAGTCATTTCGAGAAATTGACGTTTTAAGTTTCTGTTTCCAAATTCAAACGGATGTATCTTCGCCAATAATTGTCAGAAGTTAGAATTTCTTTCAACATTATGAAGCCCTTTTTATATATTTTGACTATGAATCAAAAGCTGAAAATATGTAGTCTCGAAGTCATTTCGAGAAATTGACGTTTTAAGTTTCTGTTTCCAAATTCAAACGGATGTATCTTCGCCAATAATTGTCAGAAGTTAGAATTTCTTTCAACATTATGAAGCCCTTTTTAAATATTTTGACTCTGCATCAAAAGCTGAAAATATGTAGTCTCGAAGTCATTTCGAGAAATTGACGTTTTAAGTTTCTGTTTCCAAATTCAAACGGATGTATATTCGCCAATAATTGTCAGAAGTTAGAATTTCTTTCAACATTATGAACCCCTTTTTATATATTTTGATTCTGCATCAAAAGCTAAAAATTTGTAGTCTTGAAGTCAATTCGAGAAATTGACGTTTTAAGTTTCTGTTTCCAAATTCAAATGGATGTATCTTCGCCAATAATTGTCAGAAGTTAGAATTTCTTTCAACATTATGAAGCCCTTTTTATATATTTTGATTCTGCATCAAAAGCTGAAAATATGTAGTCTCGAAGTCATTTCGAGAAATTGACGTTTTAAGTTTCTGTTTTCAAATTCAAACGGATGTATCTTCGCCAATAATTGTCAGAAGTTAGAATTTCTTTCAACATTATGAAGCCCTTTTCATATATTTTGACTCTGCATCAAATCTGAAAATATGTAGTCTCGAAGTTATTTCGAGAAATTGACGTTTTAAGTTTCTGTTTCCAAATTCAAACGGATGTATCTTCGCCAATAATTGTCAGAAGTTAGAATTTCTTTCAACATTATGAAGCCCTTTTTATATATTTTGACTCTGCATCAAAAGCTGAAAATATGTAGTCTCGAAGTCATTTCGAGAAATTGACGTTTTAAGTTTCTGTTTCCAAATTCAAACGGGATGTATCTTCGCCAATAATTGTCAGAAGTTAGAATTTCTTTCAACATTATGAAGCCCTTTTTATATATTTTGATTCTGCATCAAAAGCTGAAAATATGTAGTCTGGAAGTCATTTCGAGAAATTGACGTTTTAAGTTTCTGTTTCCAAATTCAAACGGATATATCTTCGCCAATAATTGTCAGAAGTTAGAATTTCTTTCAACATTATGAAGCCCTTTTTATATATTTTGACTCTGCATCAAAAGCTGAAAATATGTAGTCTCGAAGTCATTTCGAGAAATTGACGTTTTAAGTTTCTGTTTCCAAATTCAAACGGATGTATCTTCGCCAATATTTGTCAGAAGTTAGAATTTCTTTCAACATTATGAAGCCCTTTTTATATATTTTGACTATGCATCAAAAGCTGAAAATATGTAGTCTCGAAGTCATTTCGAGAAATTGACGTTTTAAGTTTCTGTTTCCAAATTCAAACGGATGTATCTTCGCTAATAATTGTCAGAAGTTAGAATTTCTTTCAACATTATGAAGCCCTTTTTATATATTTTGATTCTGCATCAAAAGCTGAAAATATGTAGTCTCGAAGTCATTTCGAGAAATTGACGTTTTAAGTTTCTGTTTCCAAATTCAAACGGATGTATCTTCGCCAATAATTGTCAGAAGTTAGAATTTATTTCAACATTATGAAGCCCTTTTTATATATTTTGACTCTGCATCAAAAGCTGAAAATATGTAGTCTCGAAGTCATTTCGAGAAATTGACGTTTTAAGTTTCTGTTTCCAAATTCAAACGGATGTATCTTCGCCAATAATTGTCAGAAGTCAGAATTTCTTTCAACATTATGAAGCCCTTTTTATGTATTTTGACTCTGCATCAAAAGCTGAAAATATGTAGTCGCGAAGTCATTTCGAGAAATTGACGTTTTAAGTTTCTGTTTCCAAATTCAAACGGATGTATCTTCGCCAATAATTGTCAGAAGTTAGAATTTCTTTCAACATTATGAAGCCCTTTTTATATATTTTGATTCTGCATCAAAAGCTAAAAATATGTAATCTTGAAGTCAATTCGAGAAATTGACGTTTTAAGTTTCTGTTTCCAAATTCAAACGGATGTATCTTCGCCAATAATTGTCAGAAGTTAGAATTTCTTTCAACATTATGAAGCCCTTTTTATATATTTTGACTCTGCATCAAAAGCTGAAAATATGTAGTCTCGAAGTCATTTCGAGAAATTGACGTTTTAAGTTTCTGTTTTCAAATTCAAACGGATGTATCTTCGCCAATAATTGTCAGAAGTTAGAATTTCTATCAACATTATGAAGCCCTTTTGATATATTTTGACCCTGCATCAAAAGCTGAAAATATGTAGTCTCGAAGTCATTTCGAGAAATTGACGTTTTAAGTTTCTGTTTCCAAATTCAAACGGATGTATCTTCGCCAATAATTGTCAGAAGTTAGAATTTCTTTCAACATTATGAAGCCCTTTTTATATATTTTGATTCTGCATCAAAAGCTGAAAATATGTAGTCTTGAAGTCAATTCGAGAAATTGACGTTTTAAGTTTCTGTTTCCAAATTCAAACGGATGTATCTTCGCCAATAATTGTCAGAAGTTAGAATTTCTTTCAACATTATGAAGCCCTTTTTATATATTTTGATTTTGCATCAAAAGCTGAAAATATGTAGTCTCGAAGTCATTTCGAGAAATTGACGTTTTAAGTTTCTGTTTCCAAATTCAAACGGATATATCTTCGCCAATAATTGTCAGAAGTTAGAATTTCTTTCAACATTATGAAGCCCTTTTTATATATTTTGACTCTGCATCAAAAGCTGAAAATATGTAGTCTCGAAGTCATTTCGAGAAATTGACGTTTTAAGTTTCTGTTTCCAAATTCAAAAGGATGTATCTTCGCCAATAATTGTCAGAAGTTAGAATTTCTTTCAACATTATGAAGCCCTTTTTATATATTTTGACTCTGCATCAAAAGCTGAAAATATGTAGTCTCGAAGTCATTTCGAGAAATTGACGTTTTAAGTTTCTGTTTCCAAATTCAAACGGATGTATCTTCGCTAATAATTGTCAGCAGTTAGAATTTCTTTCAACATTATGAAGCCCTTTTTATATATTTTGACTCTGCATCAAAAGCTAAAAATATGTAGTCTTGAAGTCAATTCGAGAAATTGACGTTTTAAGTTTCTGTTTCCAAATTCAAACGGATGTATCTTCGCCAATAATTGTCAGAAGTTAGAATTTCTTTCAACATTATGAACCCCTTTTTATATATTTTGATTCTGCATCAAAAGCTGAAAATATGTAGTCTCGAAGTCATTTCGAGAAATTGACGTTTTAAGTTTCTGTTTTCAAATTCAAACGGATGTATCTTCGCCAATAATTGTCAGAAGTTAGAATTTCTTTCAACATTATGAAGCCCTTTTTATATATTTTGATTCTGCATCAAAAGCTGAAAATATGTAGTCTCGAAGTCATTTCGAGAAATTGACGTTTTAAGTTTCTGTTCCCAAATTCAAACGGATGTATCTTCGCCAATAATTGTCAGAAGTTAGAATTTCTTTCAACATTATGAAGCCCTTTTTAAATATTTTGACTCTGCATCAAAAGCTGAAAATATGTAGTCTCGAAGTTATTTCGAGAAATTGACGTTTTAAGTTTCTGTTTCCAAATTCAAACGGATGTATCTTCGCCAATAATTGTCAGAAGTTAGAATTTCTTTCAACATTATGAAGCCCTTTTTATATATTTTGACTCTGCATCAAAAGCTAAAAATTTGTAGTCTTGAAGTCAATTCGAGAAATTGACGTTTTAAGTTTCTGTTTTCAAATTCAAATGGATGTATCTTCGCCAATAATTGTCAGAAGTTAGAATTTCTTTCAACATTATGAAGCCCTTTTTATATATTTTGATTCTGCATCAAAAGCTGAAAATATGTAGTCTCGAAGTCATTTCGAGAAATTGACGTTTTAAGTTTCTGTTTCCAAATTCAAACGGATGTATCTTCGCTAATAATTGTCAGAAGTTAGAATTTCTTTCAACATTATGAAGCCCTTTTTATGTATTTTGATTCTGCATCAAAAGCTGAAAATATGTAGTCTCGAAGTCATTTCGAGAAATTGACGTTTTAAGTTTCTGTTTCCAAATTCAAACGGATGTATCTTCGCCAATAATTGTCAGAAGTTAGAATTTCTTTCAACATTATGAAGCCCTTTTTATATATTTTGATTCTGCATCAAAAGCTGAAAATATGTAGTCTCGAACTCATTTCGAGAAATTGACGTTTTAAGTTTCTGTTTCCAAATTCAAACGGATGTATCTTCGCCAATAATTGTCAGAAGTTAGAATTTCTTTCAACATTATGAAGCCCTTTTTATATATTTTGACTCTGCATCAAAAGCTGGAAATATGTAGTCTCGAAGTCATTTCGAGAAATTGGCGTTTTAAGTTTCTGTTTCCAAATTCAAACGGATGTATCTTCGCCAATAATTGTCAGCAGTTAGAATTTCTTTCAACATTATGAAGCCCTTTTTATATATTTTGATTCTGCATCAAAAGCTGAAAATATGTAGTCTCGAAGTCATTTCGAGAAATTTACGTTTTAAGTTTCTGTTTCCAAATTCAAATGGATGTATCTTCGCCAATAATTGTCAGAAGTTAGAATTTCTTTCAACATTATGAAGCCCTTTTTATATATTTTGATTCTGCATCAAAAGCTGAATATATGTAGTCTCGAAGTCATTTCGAGAAATTGACGTTTTAAGTTTCTGTTTCCAAATTCAAACGGATGTATCTTCGCTAATAATTGTCAGCAGTTAGAATTTCTTTCAACATTATGAAGCCCTTTTTATGTATTTTAATTCTGCATCAAAAGCTGAAAATATGTAGTCGCGAAGTCATTTCGAGAAATTGACGTTTAAGTTTCTGTTTCCAAATTCAAACGGATGTATCTTCGCCAATAATTGTCAGAAGTTAGAATTTCTTTCAACATTATGAAGCCCTTTTTATATATTTTGATTCTGCATCAAAAGCTGAAAATATGTAGTCTCGAACTCATTTCGAGAAATTTACGTTTTAAGTTTCTGTTTCCAAATTCAAATGGATGTATCTTCGCCAATAATTGTCAGAAGTGAGAATTTCTTTCAACATTATGAAGCCCTTTTTATATATTTTGATTCTGCATCAAAAGCTGAAAATATGTAGTCTCGAAGTCATTTCGCGAAATTGACGTTTTAAGTTTCTGTTTCCAAATTCAAACGGATGTATCTTCGCCAATAATTGTCAGAAGTTAGAATTTCTTTCAACATTATGAACCCCTTTTTATATATTTTGATTCTGCATCAAAAGCTGAAAATATGTAGTCTCGAAGTCATTTCGCGAAATTGACGTTTTAAGTTTCAATTTCCAAATTCAGACGGATGTATCTTCGCCAATAATTGTCAGAAGTTAGAATTTCTTTCAACATTATGAAGCCCTTTTTATATATTTTGATTCTGCAGCAAAAGCTGAAAATATGTAGTCTCGAAGTCATTTCGAGAAATTGACGTTTTAAGTTTCTGTTTCAAATTCAAACCGGATGTATCTTCGCCAATATTTGTCAGAAGTTAGAATTTCTTTTAACATTATGAAGCCCTTCTCATATATTTTGACTCTGCATCAAAAGCTGAAAATATGTAGTCTCGAAGTCATTTCGAGAAATTGACGTTTTAAGTTTCTGTTTCCCAATTCAAACGGATGTATCTTCGCCAATAATTGTCAGAAGTTAGAATTTCTTTCAACATTATGAAGCCCTTTTTATATATTTTGACTCTGCATCAAAAGCTGAAAATATGTAGTCTCGAAGTCATTTCGAGAAATTGACGTTTAAAGTTTCTGTTTCCAAATTCAAACGGATGTATCTTCGCCAATAATTGTCAGAAGTTAGAATTTCTTTCAACATTATGAAGCCTTTTTATATATTTTAATTCTGCATCAAAAGCTGAAAATATGTAGTCTGGAAGTCATTTCGAGAAATTGACGTTTTAAGTTTCTGTTTCCAAATTCAAACGGATATATCTTCGCCAATAATTGTCAGAAGTTAGAATTTCTTTCAACATTATGAAGCCCTTTTTATATATTTTGACTCTGCATCAAAAGCTGAAAATATGTAGTCTCGAAGTCATTTCGAGAAATTGACGTTTTAAGTTTCTGTTTTCAAATTCAAACGGATGTATCTTCGCCAATAATTGTCAGAAGTTAGAATTTCTTTTCAACATTATGAAGCCCTTTTTTATATATTTTGACTCTGCATCAAAAGCTGAAAATATGTAGACTTGAAGTCAATTCGAGAAATTGACGTTTTAAGTTTCTGTTTCCAAATTCAAACAGATGTATATTCGCCAATAATTGTCAGAAGTTAGAATTTCTTTCAACATTATGAAGCCTTTTTATATATTTTGACTCTGCATCAAAAGCTGAAAATATGTAGTCTCGAAGTTATTTCGAGAAATTGACGTTTTAAGTTTCTGTTTCCAAATTCAAACGGATGTATCTTCGCCAATAATTGTCAGAAGTTAGAATTTCTTTCAACATTATGAAGCCCTTTTTATATATTTTGACTCTGCATCAAAAGCTAAAAATTTGTAGTCTTGAAGTCAATTCGAGAAATTGACGTTTTAAGTTTCTGTTTCCAAATTCAAATGGATGTATCTTCGCCAATAATTGTCAGAAGTTAGAATTTCTTTCAACATTATGAAGCCCTTTTTATATATTTTGATTCTGCATCAAAAGCTGAAAATATGTAGTCTCGAAGTCATTTCGAGAAATTGACGTTTTAAGTTTCTGTTTCCAAATTCAAACGGATGTATCTTCGCTAATAATTGTCAGCAGTTAGAATTTCTTTCAACATTATGAAGCCCTTTTTATGTATTTTGATTCTGCATCAAAAGCTGAAAATATGTAGTCTCGAAGTCATTTCGAGAAATTGACGTTTTAAGTTTCTGTTTCCAAATTCAAACGGATGTATCTTCGCCAATAATTGTCAGAAGTTAGAATTTCTTTCAACGTTATGAAGCCCTTTTTATATATTTTGATTCTGCATCAAAAGCTGAAAATATGTAGTCGCGAAGTCATTTCGAGAAATTGACGTTTTAAGTTTCGGTTTCCAAATTCAAACGGATGTATCTTCGCCAATAATTGTCAGAAGTTAGAATTTCTTTCAACATTATGAAGCCCTTTTTAAATATTTTGACTCTGCATCAAAAGCTGAAAATATGTAGTCTCGAAGTTATTTCGAGAAATTGACGTTTTAAGTTTCTGTTTCCAAATTCAAACGGATGTATCTTCGCCAATAATTGTCAGAAGTTAGAATTTCTTTCAACATTATGAAGCCCTTTTTATATATTTTGACTCTGCATCAAAAGCTGAAAATATGTAGTCTGGAAGTCAATTCGAGAAATTGACGTTTTAAGTTTCTGTTTCCAAATTCAAACGGTTGTATCTTCGCCAATAATTGTCAGAAGTTAGAATTTCTTTCAACATTATGAACCCCTTTTTATATATTTTGATTCTGCATCAAAAGCTGAAAATATGTAGTCTCGAAGTCATTTCGCGAAATTGACGTTTTAAGTTTCAATTTCCAAATTCAGACGGATGTATCTTCGCCAATAATTGTCAGAAGTTAGAATTTCTTTCAACATTATGAAGCCCTTTTTATATATTTTGATTCTGCAGCAAAAGCTGAAAATATGTAGTCTCGAAGTCATTTCGAGAAATTGACGTTTTAAGTTTCTGTTTCAAATTCAAACCGGATGTATCTTCGCCAATATTTGTCAGAAGTTAGAATTTCTTTTAACATTATGAAGCCCTTCTCATATATTTTGACTCTGCATCAAAAGCTGAAAATATGTAGTCTCGAAGTCATTTCGAGAAATTGACGTTTTAAGTTTCTGTTTCCAAATTCAAACGGATGTATCTTCGCCAATAATTGTCAGAAGTTAGAATTTCTTTCAACACTATGAAGCCCTTTTTATATATTTTGACTCTGCATCAAAAGCTGAAAATATGTAGTCTTGAAGTCAATTCGAGAAATTGACGTTTTAAATTTCTGTTTCCAAATTCAAACGGATGTATCTTCGCCAATAATTGTCAGAAGTTAGAATTTCTTTCAACATTATGAAGCCTTTTTATATATTTTAATTCTGCATCAAAAGCTGAAAATATGTAGTCTGGAAGTCATTTCGAGAAATTGACGTTTTAAGTTTCTGTTTCCAAATTCAAACGGATATATCTTCGCCAATAATTGTCAGAAGTTAGAATTTCTTTCAACATTATGAAGCCCTTTTTATATATTTTGACTCTGCATCAAAAGCTGAAAATATGTAGTCTCGAAGTCATTTCGAGAAATTGACGTTTAAGTTTCTGTTTTCAAATTCAAACGGATGTATCTTCGCCAATAATTGTCAGAAGTTAGAATTTCTTTTCAACATTATGAAGCCCTTTTTTATATATTTTGACTCTGCATCAAAAGCTGAAAATATGTAGACTTGAAGTCAATTCGAGAAATTGACGTTTTAAGTTTCTGTTTCCAAATTCAAACAGATGTATATTCGCCAATAATTGTCAGAAGTTAGAATTTCTTTCAACATTATGAAGCCTTTTTATATATTTTGACTCTGCATCAAAAGCTGAAAATATGTAGTCTCGAAGTCATTTCGAGAAATTGACGTTTTAAGTTTCTGTTTCCAAATTCAAACGGATGTATCTTCGCCAATAATTGTCAGAAGTTAGAATTTCTTTCAACATTATGAAGCCCTTTTTATATATTTTGATTCTGCATCAAAAGCTGAAAATATGTAGTCTCGAAGTCATTTCGAGAAATTGACGTTTTAAGTTTCTGTTTCCAAATTCAAACGGATGTATCTTCGCCAATAATTGTCAGAAGTCAGAATTTCGTTCAACATTATGAAGCCCTTATTATATATTTTGATTCTGCATCAAAAGCTGAAAATATGTAGTCTCGAAGTCATTTCGAGAAATTGACGTTTTAAGTTTCTGTTTTCAAATTCAAACGGATGTATCTTCGCCAATAATTGTCAGAAGTTAGAATTTCTTTCAACATTATGAAGCCCTTTTTATATATTTTGATTCTGCATCAAAAGCTGAAAATATGTAGTCTCGAAGTCATTTCGAGAAATTGACGTTTTAAGTTTCTGTTTTCAAATTCAAACGGATGTATCTTCGCCAATAATTGTCAGAAGTTAGAATTTCTTTCAACATTATGAAGCCCTTTTTATATATTTTGACTCTGCAGCAAAAGCTGAAAATATGTAGTCTCGAAGTCATTTCGAGAAATTGACGTTTTAAGTTTCTGTTTCCAAATTCAAACGGATGTATCTTCGCCAATAATTGTCAGAAGTTAGAATTTCTTTCAACATTATGAAGCCCTTCTCATATATTTTGACTCTGCATCAAAAGCTGAAAATATGTAGTCTCGAAGTCATTTCGAGAAATTGACGTTTTAAGTTTCTGTTTCCAAATTCAAACGGATGTATCTTCGCCAATAATTGTCAGAAGTTAGAATTTCTTTCAACATTATGAAGCCCTTTTTATATATTTTGACTCTGCATCAAAAGCTGAAAATATGTAGTCTTGAAGTCAATTCGAGAAATTGACGTTTTAAGTTTCTGTTTTCAAATTCAAACGGATGTATCTTTGCCAATAATTGTCAGAAGTTAGAATTTATTTCAACATTATGAAGCCTTTTTATATATTTTGATTCTGCATCAAAAGCTGAAAATATGTAGTCTGGAAGTCATTTCGAGAAATTGACGTTTTAAGTTTCTGTTTCCAAATTCAAACGGATATATCTTCGCCAATAATTGTCAGAAGTTAGAATTTCTTTCAACATTATGAAGCCCTTTTTATATATTTTGACTCTGCATCAAAAGCTGAAAATATGTAGTCTCGAAGTCATTTCGAGAAATTGACGTTTTAAGTTTCTGTTTCCAAATTCAAACGGATGTATCTTCGCCAATAATTGTCAGAAGTTAGAATTTCTTTCAACATTATGAAGCCCTTTTTTATATTTTGACTCTGCTTCAAAAGCTGAAAATATGTAGTCTCGAAGTCATTTCGAGAAATTGACGTTTTAAGTTTCTGTTTCCAAATTCAAACGGATGTATATTCGCCAATAATTGTCAGAAGTTAGAATTTCTTTCAACATTATGAAGCCTTTTTATATATTTTGACTCTGCATCAAAAGCTGAAAATATGTAGTCTCGAAGTCATTTCGAGAAATTGACGTTTTAAGTTTCTTTTTCCAAATTCAAACGGATGTATCTTCGCCAATAATTGTCAGAAGTTAGAATTTCTTTCAACATTATGAAGCCCTTTTTATATATTTTGATTCTGCATCAAAAGCTGAAAATATGTAGTCTCGAAGTCATTTCGAGAAATTGACGTTTTAAGTTTCTGTTTCCAAATTCAAACGGATGTATCTTCGCTAATAATTGTCAGAAGTTAGAATTTCTTTCAACATTATGAAGCCCTTTTTATGTATTTTGATTCTGCATCAAAAGCTGAAAATATGTAGTCTCGAAGTCATTTCGAGAAATTGACGTTTTAAGTTTCTGTTTTCAAATTCAAACGGATGTATCTTCGCCAATAATTGTCAGAAGTTAGAATTTCTTTCAACATTATGAAGCCCTTTTTATATATTTTGATTCTGCATCAAAAGCTGAAAATATGTAGTTCTCGAAGTCATTTCGAGAAAATGACGTTTTAAGTTTCTGTTTCCAAATTCAAATGGATGTATCTTCGCCAATAATTGTCAGAAGTTAGAATTTCTTTCAACATTATGAAGCCCTTCTCATATATTTTGACTCTGCATCAAAAGCTTAAAATTTGTAGTCTTGAAGTCAATTCGAAAAATGGACTTTTAAGTTTCTGTTTCCAAATTCAAATGGATGTATCTTCGCCAATAATTGTCAGAAGTTAGAATTTCTTTCAACATTATGAAGCCCTTTTAATATATTTCGATTCTGCATCAAAAGCTGAAAATATGTAGTCTCGAAGTCATTTCGAGAAACTGACGTTTTAAGTTAGAATTTCTTTCAACATTATGAAGCCCTTTTTATATATTTTGACTCTGCATCAAAAGCTGAAAATATGTAGTCTCGAAGTCATTTCGAGAAATTGACGTTTCAAGTTTCTGTTTCCAAATTCAAACGGATGTATATTCGCCAATAATTGTCAGAAGTTAGAATTTCTTTCAACATTATGAAGCCTTTTTATATATTTTTATTCTGCATCAAAAGCTGAAAATATGTAGTCTCGAAGTCATTTCGAGAAATTGACGTTTCAAGTTTCTGTTTCCAAATTCAAACGGATGTATCTTCGCCAATAATTGTCAGAAGTTAGAATTTCTTTCAACATTATGAAGCCCTTTTTATATATTTTGACTCTGCATCAAAAGCTGAATATATGTAGTCTCGAAGTCATTTCGAGAAATTGACGTTTTAAGTTTCTGTTTCCAAATTCAAACGGATGTATATTCGCCAATAATTGTCAGAAGTTAGAATTTCTTTCAACATTATGAAGCCTTTTTATATATTTTGATTCTGCATCAAAAGCTGAAAATATGTAGTCTCGAAGTCATTTCGAGAAATTGACGTTTTAAGTTTCTTTTTCCAAATTCAAACGGATGTATCTTCGCCAATAATTGTCAGAAGTTAGAATTTCTTTCAACATTATGAAGCCCTTTTTATATATTTTGATTCTGCATTAAAAGCTGAAAATATGTAGTCTCGAAGTCATTTCGAGAAATTGACGTTTTAAGTTTCTGTTCCCAAATTCAAACGGATGTATCTTCGCTAATAATTGTCAGAAGTTAGAATTTCTTTCAACATTATGAAGCCCTTTTTATGTATTTTGATTCTGCATCAAAAGCTGAAAATATGTAGTCTCGAAGTCATTTCGAGAAATTGACGTTTTAAGTTTCTGTTTCCAAATTCAAACGGATGTATCTTCGCCAATAATTGTCAGAAGTTAGAATTTCTTTCGACATTATGAAGCCCTTTTTATATATATTTGATTCTGCATCAAAAGCTGAAAATATGTAGTTCTCGAAGTCATTTCGAGAAAATGACGTTTTAAGTTTCTGTTTCCAAATTCAAATGGATGTATCTTCGCCAATAATTGTCAGAAGTTAGAATTTCTTTCAACATTATGAAGCCCTTCTCATATATTTTGACTCTGCATCAAAAGCTTAAAATTTGTAGTCTTGAAGTCAATTCGAAAAATGGACTTTTAAGTTTCTGTTTCCAAATTCAAATGGATGTATCTTCGCCAATAATTGTCAGAAGTTAGAATTTCTTTCAACATTATGAAGCCCTTTTAATATATTTCGATTCTGCATCAAAAGCTGAAAATATGTAGTCTCGAAGTCATTTCGAGAAACTGACGTTTTAAGTTAGAATTTCTTTCAACATTATGAAGCCCTTTCTCTATATTTTGACTCTGCATCAAAAGCTGAAAATACTCGTATGTAGTCTCGAAGTCATTTCGAGAAATTGACGTTTCAAGTTTCTGCTTCCAAATTCAAACGGATGTATCTTCGCCAATAATTGTCAGAAGTCAGAATTTCTTTCAACATTATGAAGCCCTTTTTATATATTTTGATTCTGCATCAAAAGCTGAAAATATGTAGACTTGAAGTCAATTCGAGAAATTGACGTTTTAAGCTTCTGTTTCCAAATTCAAAGGGATGTATCTTCGCCAATAATTGTCAGAAGTTAGAATTTCTTTCAACATTATGAAGCCTTTTTATATATTTTTATTCTGCATCAAAAGCTGAAAATATGTAGTCTCGAAGTCATTTCGAGAAATTGACGTTTCAAGTTTCTGTTTCCAAATTCAAACGGATGTATATTCGCCAATAATTGTCAGAAGTTAGAATTTCTTTCAACATTATGAAGCCCTTTTTATATATTTTGACTCTGCATCAAAAGCTGAAAATATGTAGTCTCGAAGTCATTTCGAGAAATTGACGTTTTAAGTTTCTGTTTCCAAATTCAAACGGATGTATCTTCGCTAATAATTGTCAGCAGTTAGAATTTCTTTCAACATTATGAAGCCCTTTTTATATATTTTGACTCTGCATCATAAGCTAAAAATATGTAGTCTCGAAGTCATTTCGAGAAATTGATGTTTTAAGTTTCTGTTTCCAAATTCAAACGGATGTATCTTCGCCAATAATTGTCAGAAGTTAGAATTTCTTTCAACATTATGAAGCCCTTTTTATATATTTTGATTCTGCATCAAAAGCTGAAAATATGTAGTCTCGAAGTCATTTCGAGAAATTGACGTTTTAAGTTTCTGTTTCCAAATTCAAACGGACGTATCTTCGCCAATAATTGTCAGAAGTTAGAATTTCTTTCAACATTATGAAGCCCTTTTTATATATTTTGATTCTGCAGCAAAAGCTGAAAATATGTAGTCTCGAAGTCATTTCGAGAAATTGACGTTTTAAGTTTCTGTTTCCAAATTCAAACGGATGTATCTTCGCCAATAATTGTCAGAAGTTAGAATTTCTTTCAACATTATGAAGCCCTTTTTATATATTTTGACTCTGCATCAAAAGCTGAAAATATGTAGTCTCGAAGTCATTTCGAGAAATTGACGTTTTAAGTTTCTGTTTCCAAATTCAAACGGATGTATCTTCGCCAATAATTGTCAGAAGTTAGAATTTCTTTCAACATTATGAAGCCCTTCTCATATATTTTGACTCTGCATCAAAAGCTGAAAATATGTAGTCTCGAAGTCATTTCGAGAAATTGACGTTTTAAGTTTCTGTTTCCAAATTCAAACGGATGTATCTTCGCCAATAATTGTCAGAAGTTGGAATTTCTTTCAACATTATGAAGCCCTTTTTATATATTTTGATTCTGCATCAAAAGCTGAAAATATGTAGTCTTGAAGTCATTTCGAGAAATTGACGTTTTAAGTTTCTGTTTCCAAATTCAAACGGATGTATCTTCGCCAATAATTGTCAGAAGTTAGAATTTCTTTCAACATTATGAAGCCCTTTTTATATATTTTGATTCTGCATCAAAAGCTGAAAATATGTAGTCTCGAAGTCATTTCGAGAAATTGACGTTTTAAGTTTCTGTTTCCAAATTCAAACGGATGTATCTTCGCTAATAATTGTCAGCAGTTAGAATTTCTTTCAACATTATGAAGCCCTTTTTATGTATTTTGATTCTGCATCAAAAGCTGAAAATATGTAGTCTCGAAGTCATTTCGAGAAATTGACGTTTTAAGTTTCGGTTTCCAAATTCAAACGGATGTATCTTCGCCAATAATTGTCAGAAGTTAGAATTTCTTTCGACATTATGAAGCCCTTTTTATATATTTTGATTCTGCATCAAAAGCTGAAAATATGTAGTCTCGAAGTCATTTCGAGAAATTGACGTTTTAAGTTTCTGTTTCCAAATTCAAACGGACGTATCTTCGCCAATAATTGTCAGAAGTTAGAATTTCTTTCAACATTATGAAGCCCTTTTTATATATTTTGATTCTGCAGCAAAAGCTGAAAATATGTAGTCTCGAAGTCATTTCGAGAAATTGACGTTTTAAGTTTCTGTTTCCAAATTCAAACGGATGTATCTTCGCCAATAATTGTCAGAAGTTAGAATTTCTTTCAACATTATGAAGCCCTTCTCATATATTTTGACTCTGCATCAAAAGCTGAAAATATGTAGTCTCGAAGTCATTTCGAGAAATTGACGTTTTAAGTTTCTGTTTCCAAATTCAAACGGATGTATCTTCGCCAATAATTGTCAGAAGTTAGAATTTCTTTCAACATTATGAAGCCCTTTTTATATATTTTGACTCTGCATCAAAAGCTGAAAATATGTAGTCTTGAAGTCAATTCGAGAAATTGACGTTTTAAGTTTCTGTTTTCAAATTCAAACGGATGTATCTTCGCCAATAATTGTCAGAAGTTAGAATTTCTTTCAACATTATGAAGCCCTTTTTATATATTTTGATTCTGCATCAAAAGCTGAAAATATGTAGTCTTGAAGTCATTTCGAGAAATTGACGTTTTAAGTTTCTGTTTCCAAATTCAAACGGATATATCTTCGCCAATAATTGTCAGAAGTTAGAATTTCTTTCAACATTATGAAGCCCTTTTTATATATTTTGACTCTGCATCAAAAGCTGAAAATATGTAGTCTCGAAGTCATTTCGAGAAATTGACGTTTTAAGTTTCTGTTTCCAAATTCAAACGGATGTATCTTCGCCAATAATTGTCAGAAGTTAGAATTTCTTTCAACATTATGAAGCCCTTTTTATATATTTTGATTCTGCATCAAAAGCTGAAAATATGTAGTCTCGAAGTCATTTCGAGAAATTGACGTTTTAAGTTTCTGTTTCCAAATTCAAACGGATGTATCTTCGCTAATAATTGTCAGAAGTTAGAATTTCTTTCAACATTATGAAGCCCTTTTTATATATTTTGACTATGCATCAAAAGCTGAAAATATGTAGTCTCGAAGTCATTTCGAGAAATTGACGTTTTAAGTTTCTGTTTTCAAATTCAAACGGATGTATCTTCGCCAATAATTGTCAGAAGTTAGAATGTCTTTCAACATTATGAAGCCCTTTTTATATATTTTGACTCTGCATCAAAAGCTGAAAATATGTAGTCTCGAAGTCATTTCGAGAAATTGACGTTTTAAGTTTCTGTTTCCAAATTTAAATGGATGTATCTTCGCCAATAATTGTCAGAAGTTAGAATTTCTTTCAACATTATGAAGCCCTTCTCATATATTTTGACTCTGCATCAAAAGCTTAAAATTTGTAGTCTTGAAGTCAATTCGAAAAATGGACTTTTAAGTTTCTGTTTCCAAATTCAAATGGATGTATCTTCGCCAATAATTGTCAGAAGTTAGAATTTCTTTCAACATTATGAAGCCCTTTTAATATATTTTGACTCTGCATCAAAAGCTGAAAATATGTAGTCTCGAAGTCATTTCGAGAAATTGACGTTTTAAGTTTCTGTTTCCAAATTCAAACGGATGTATCTTCGCTAATAATTGTCAGAAGTTAGAATTTCTTTCAACATTATGAAGCCCTTTTTATATATTTTGATTCTGCATCAAAAGCTGAAAATATGTAATCTCGAAGTCAATTCGAGAAATTGACGTTTTAAATTTTCTGTTTCCAAATTCAAACGGATGTATCTTCGCCAATAATTGTCAGAAGTAAGAATTTCTTTCAACATTATGAAGCCCTTTTTATATATTTTGATTCTGCATCAAAAGCTGAAAATATGTAGTCTCGAAGTCATTTCGAGAAATTGACGTTTTAAGTTTCTGTTTCCAAATTCAAACGGATGTATCTTCGCCAATAATTGTCAGAAAGTTAGAATTTCTTTCAACATTATGAAGCCCTTTTTATATATTTGACTCTGCATCAAAAGCTGAAAATATGTAGTCTCGAAGTCATTTCGAGAAATTGACGTTTTAAGTTTCTGCTTCCAAATTCAAACGGATGTATCTTCGCCAATAATTGTCAGAAGTTAGAATTTCTTTCAACATTATGAACCCCTTTTCATATATTTTAAGTCTGCATCAAAAGCTGAAAATATGTAGTCTAGAAGTCACTTCGAGATATTGGCGGTTTAAGTTTCTGTTTCCAAATTCAAACGGATGTATCTTCGCCAATAATTGTCAGAAGTTAGAATTTCTTTCAACATTATGAAGCCCTTTTTATATATTTTGACTCTGCATCAAAAGCTGAAAATATGTAGTCTCGAAGTCATTTCGAGAAATTGACGTTTTAAGTTTCTGTTTTCAAATTCAAACGGATGTATCTTCGCCAATAATTGTCAGAAGTAAGAATTTCTTTCAACATTATGAAGCCCTTTTTATATATTTTGACTCTGCATCAAAAGCTGAAAATATGTAGTCTCGAAGTCATTTCGAGAAATTGACGTTTTAAGTTTCTGTTTCCAAATTCAAACGGATGTATCTTCGCCAATAATTGTCAGAAGTTAGAATTTCTTTCAACATTATGAAGCCCTTTTTATATATTTTGATTCTGCAGCAAAAGCTGAAAATATGTAGTCTCGAAGTCATTTCGAGAAATTGACGTTTTAAGTTTCTGTTTCCAAATTCAAACGGATGTATCTTCGCCAATAATTGTCAGAAGTTAGAATTTCTTTCAACATTATGAAGCCCTTCTCATATATTTTGACTCTGCATCAAAAGCTGAAAATATGTAGTCGCGAAGTCATTTCGAGAAATTGACGTTTTAAGTTTCTGTTTCCAAATTCAAACGGATGTATCTTCGCCAATAATTGTCAGAAGTTGGAATTTCTTTCAACATTATGAAGCCCTTTTTATATATTTTGATTCTGCATCAAAAGCTGAAAATATGTAGTCTGGAAGTCATTTCGAGAAATTGACGTTTTAAGTTTCTGTTTCCAAATTCAAACGGATGTATCTTCGCCAATAATTGTCAGAAGTTAGAATTTCTTTCAACATTATGAAGCCCTTTTTATATATTTTGACTCTGCATCAAAAGCTGAAAATATGTAGTCTCGAAGTCATTTCGAGAAATTGACGTTTTAAGTTTCTGTTTCCAAATTCAAACGGATGTATCTTCGCCAATAATTGTCAGAAGTTAGAATTTCTTTCAACATTATGAAGCCCTTTTTATATATTTTGATTCTGCATCAAAAGCTGAAAATATGTAGTCTTGAAGTCAATTCGAGAAATTGACGTTTTAAGTTTCTGTTTCCAAATTCAAACGGATGTATATTCGCCAATAATTGTCAGAAGTTAGAATTTCTTTCAACATTATGAAGCCTTTTTATATATTTTGATTCTGCATCAAAAGCTGAAAATATGTAGTCTCGAAGTCATTTCGAGAAATTGACGTTTTAAGTTTCTGTTTCCAAATTCAAACGGATGTATCTTCGCCAATAATTGTCAGAAGTTAGAATTTCTTTCAACATTATGAAGCTCTTTTTATATATTTTGACTATGCATCAAAAGCTGAAAATATGTAGTCTCGAAGTCATTTCGAGAAATTGACGTTTTAAGTTTCTGTTTCCAAATTCAAACGGATGTATCTTCGCTAATAATTGTCAGCAGTTAGAATTTCTTTCAACATTATGAAGCCCTTTTTATGTATTTTGATTCTGCATCAAAAGCTGAAAATATGTAGTCTCGAAGTCATTTCGAGAAATTGACGTTTTAAGTTTCTGTTTTCAAATTCAAACGGATGTATCTTTGCCAATAATTGTCAGAAGTTAGAATTTCTTTCGACATTATGAAGCCCTTTTTATATATTTTGATTCTGCATCAAAAGCTGAAAATATGTAGTCTCGAAGTCATTTCGCGAAATTGACGTTTTAAGTTTCTGTTTCCAAATTCAAACGGATGTATCTTCGCCAATAATTGTCAGAAGTTAGAATTTCTTTCAACATTATGAAGCCCTTTTTATATATTTTGACTCTGCATCAAAAGCTTAAAATTTGTAGTCTTGAAGTCAATTCGAGAAATGGACTTTTAAGTTTCTGTTTCCAAATTCAAATGGATGTATCTTCGCCAATAATTGTCAGAAGTTAGAATTTCTTTCAACATTATGAAGCCCTTTTAATATATTTCGATTCTGCATCAAAAGCTGAAAATATGTAGTCTCGAAGTCATTTCGAGAAATGGACGTTTTAAGTTTCTGTTTCCAAATTCAAACGGATGTATCTTCGCTAATAATTGTCAGC